>NC_053119.1:29364382-29541882 GCF_010015445.1 Perca fluviatilis
ATGAAGCGCTCGTCGTCCGCGCGCCCACTGTCCGTTGTTTCATTCCTTAGTTTCTTGCTGTCTGTGAAAGCAGCATCAGTCAAAGCCGAAAAGAGCTTTACGGCAGTCCAATGAGATAATCCTCTATTAGTCCCACAACGGGGAAATTTGCATGTATTAAAGTCTCTTGTTGGATCTAATTATGAATTTAATGACACGATTTAGGCTATTAACTGAAAAATCTGGCAATAGTTTAGGCTATAGCCTATCATAGGTCCTCGCTTCTATCATCGGGATATAGGCCTACTGATGAGAAATTAGTCAGGCACGTAATAACTCAACAGTTATTAACTCAAGAGAAAGTGTCTGGGGAGAAGTTCCACGTGAATCCTGACTTGGTCATCATCCCTCATCAATTACCTGTCATTCAGTGTACAAGTTGGACAGACAGGTGGCCTTTCCGCTTAAAACGATTGAAAGGGAGAAAGACTTAAAGTCAGCTTTGTTCTGGTCGCCTTTGATCATGGTGATCGTCTGAATGTCCCCTGTTGACTTGAATGAGTTTAAACGAGTCAAAGTTCAGAAACACAGAACACACTGAACGTCCCATGCTCACTTAGCCTAAATGGAGAAAATCGTCATTCAAAATGATGGCAGCAGGCTAGTTGCGCAAACAGGCAAATGTTTTTGTTGACCTTCAGCTCTTTTTGCTGCAGCTAATACTTCAATTTTTCATAACAGGTCACTTTTTTTTACTGCTGTTTCCATGTTGTCTCCATCAACCTACAGCTACACAGTGGTTTCAAGCCGCCACATCAACTCAACAACTGGAAAAGGGAAATTGAATGCTATGCTCCTAATTTAGGCTACCTGAGCATTTGCGGCAATTTCTCTGTGTTCAAATATTTGTCATTCATGTTTTTTATGGATTGAGTTTGCTGCTATGACAAACAATTGCAATTTTTAAATAAACAGGTTGTCTCTGTGGTTGTGATCTGACAGCAGACAGCTATAAACTGTGTTGGATGGACTTCAGAAAGACACAGGTGAAAGAGGAACAAAGAAGCTTTTAACAGAAGATTTGGTCTGAGACTTGAGTGGTGTGAGCTCAGGGTGCACGATAAGACCTGTGACTAATGACATTTGAGCACGTGCTGCTCTCCCCTTCTATGTTCATCTTCCATGTAGCCTTTATTTCTCTGGAACAAGCCTAATTTCTCACACTCTTTCTCCAATGTCACTGACATTATGTTATGTTCAGTGAGCAGTGAAGGTATAGGAATAGCTGAACATATAATAACAATAACTGGCATCTCTTAGATAAACCTATTACCTGGGTTCTTATCTTGATTTATCCTCCAATGAGGTAGATGCTCTTTGCCAGCTGTACTCTGCTCTGCATTTATTGACACTGGAAGCTGACACCTCAAAACTTTTCTGTTCACAAGTCCATTCTGTATTTTAATCCTGTCTAAGTAACAACCAGATGAACGCAGAATTTGTGGTCTCATATAGGTCTACCATATGGTACCAAAAAAAAGTTACATAGCAAATCTATGCCTTTACGGCACATGTGTCAAACTTGAGGCCCGGGGGCTGAACCCGGCCCCTTGCAGAATTTAATTCGGCCCGTGTATCAATTTAGGTTCACAAAAAATGTTGGCCCGTCTTGTTGCTCGCCAAACCAAAAGGACAGGAAACTTTTCAAACTATTATTACTCGACACTCAGAGAAGAATTTAGCAGATTTGCCGACTTTGAGACTGCCACAGAACCAGAGAGTTTTCATGTTTAGGCTGTGAAACAGGTTGTAAAACATGTAATCATTGTTTTGCTTGATTTGCTAAACTCTATGATGACTAAGGAACTCTTTGCTGACTTTTGTAGGGCTTTATGTCAACCGAAGTGTGACAAAAGTAAAAAAGAGTGACAAATAAGTAACAAAACGTTGAAAAAAAAAAAAAAAAGACAAAACTTCTGAGAAAGCCACGATAAAGTCGTAAAAAAGCAACAAAAATGAAAGCTGCAAGCAGCGTTGGACGGACCCTCGGATCTCCTTGCACGTCGGGGTAACTGGCGGACGCCGCTCCATGCGCCCGTGTATTTGCATGACCGTCGGACATCGAAAACCATGACCAATGACAAAGGACCTCTCTGCTGAGTTCACAGATACCTCACACAATAGTCTACCTTAAATGGTGCAAAAGGCATAAAGGGGGCGTGGTCTGAGTACATGGGCCTGGTTAAAGTATAGGGGGCGGCCACACATTATAAGTTTCATGTAAATCGGATGATGTTTGTCATATAAGGCTGATTTCCTGTTGCAAGCAGGGGGCGCTATAACCAAAAGTCAATTTTTGCTTATAGATGTCCTCGGGCCTAGACCCTTGTCAAACGTGAAAAATTTTGGACAACGTACACTCAAGTTACAACAAATTCTTCGTTCATCAATAAATGCTCAAAATGGCCGCCACGCCCACACCGTTGGACAAAACGGTTTAGAAATGATGTTCGGGTTCCGGTCGGGCTCGGTCACATCAGCGCGATAAGGCATTGAACATTTTAAATTTAAAACAGCTTATTAACGTGCGCTTGTTGCCCCGTGTGCGCTGATGCGCTCATCTGTTGACATTTCTGAATGCCTTATACAGTTGCTTAATAAAAGCGGGCTTTCCACAGAAATAAACGTACATGTGTCATTAGTATGAGAAAAAAACGAGATTTTAACTGTGTCGGGCTCGGGTCGGGCTCGGACATAAATATCTTAATGCCTGTCGGGCTCGTGCCGGGTTCGGTTACTGCTCTCTCGGAGGCGGGCCATGCTCGGACAGAAAAATGCGACCCGATCCGTACTCTAATGTGTACCACGTTTCGTTATATGTTAAACGTACTGCAGGGGCTAAATTCTTTTTATTTTGTAGGGGGCGCTAGCGAGCCATTTTTGTGCGCCTATTCCCGAAACCCTTAAAATACGTACATTTTCACCAGGCTTGATGCGACCGCCAATTTTGGTGAGTTTTTGAGTATGTTAAGCCCCTCAAAAAGGCGATTGATTTGCCGGAAGAAGAATTCCTTCAGTTTCAATAGGGCCTTCGCCGCTGTCGGCGCTCGGGCCCTAATGATGAAATAAAAAGCGTCACACAGTAATCCAGTCAAAGATATTTTATATTTTATATATTTTTTTCGATGCATGCATGTCAATAAACTCTACATGTCTGGCCCTTGATGTGATTCTCTTTTCCAGTTTGTCCCTTAGTGAAAATGAGTTTGACACCACTGCTTTACGGCATGTGCAGCACCTGCAAACTGTTCATCTTCCCATACCTGGCAAACAGATTTATACGGTAGCCTCCATACTGTAACCATATCAAAGAAATCTGCCTGGAGCTACAGTTAAACAATAACTAATGCAGCCTATAACGTATTAATTACTTTAAACAACAAGATATCGGCAGATGGCGGCCCACCAAGAGCCTGGTTCTGCCTGAGGCTTCTGCCTGTTAAAAGGAAGATTTTCCTTGCCACTGTCGAACCTGATGCATGCTCTTGGGGGGTATTGCTGGGTCTCTGTAAATTAGAATGTGGTCTAGACCAATAGATCTGTAAAGTGTCCTGAGATAACTTCTATAATGATTTGACATTATAAAAATAAATAAATAAATAAAAATTGAATTGAAAATTGAATTGGATATGAAAGGCCAAGCCATTTGGAGGCCAATTCTCACTGCCAGTCCTAACAGGGTTCATTATCTTCTTGGGAAATTTCACCCAAATTATAAAAAAACAAGTTTTCTCACTTTCTCACTTACCCTCCATAGTTTGGGTTTTTATTTGTCCCACTTTGAAGATATTGGTCTTCCAACCTAAATTAACAGAGGTGAATAGAACTCTGCACTGACTATGATTAAATGAAAATCAACAGCAACTTATTTTCATTGGAACTTCTATGAAGAAACCGTTGAAAGGGTGTTCCGTAGATTATTCCGATATTTTGTTATAATCTTATAAACTACTCATTTTGAAGGCATCATGATGAAATGATCCACTCTTCAACAAAAGGAACCGGTCATTAAATGCGCAAAAGATTTCTGAGTGGCAGTCCTGCTGGGAAATACGACACCTTAACCAAAACCAGAGGGAGAGAGAGAAATTGTTACGTTCAAAGCATTTTATTCCGTCAGAAAATCCCTCTATTGTATTGAAGTGGAGCAGATGGTTCCCTGGGAGGGAATATGGGCATCAGCAGAACTAATTTCTGCTCCTGGTCCGACAGACAGACCGGCCTGCTGCTCGATTCTTAACCAGCACAACAGCTGTTGGTGAATTAAACACCAGTTAAGACTCATTTTTTTAAGCTATTAGCCTCTTGAAGTCTTACAACGTGAACCCTCCCCACCTTACTGGCTGAATTGATTACACATGCAAAGAGGGGAAAACAACTAAGGCTGTGTCTATGGTGAAGTAACTAGTTAAGCCCTAAGCCCTAAGTCTTAACGAACATGTACCAAACAAAGCTGACAAAATGATGACAGATGTGAACTTCATACACTTTCAAATGAAGGCAGGAGAGATATGAATATAACTATATAACTGGGACCCTTTAAAGTATTTTCAAAATGATAATAACAGCTTCACAAGAAGCTGTTCCCCTTCCGTCTTTCATATAGGCAACATGCCAGTATATCCCATTAAGATTAAAAATGCACTAAAAAAATTTAAGTAATTATAGTGATAATCTTCCAGTGTGAAACTGACTGGGCAAAGTTAAAGTTTAGATTTTTTGTAATTATGATAGTCCCGATATAGGCTAGCTTTAAAGGCAAACAAAGATGGCGAAACCTGGGCTGAAAGAAAGAATTATAATTGAGATTGTTGTATTTGTTTCAGCTGCAAATAAATAAAGACAAGTTTATATAATACATTAGATAAACTTGTCTTTATTTATTTTTTAATCATTGAAAATACATTTGTGTAGCCTATATTATTTCTAGCAATGTGTACTGTTATTATTCAGATTCCATCAAGAGTTAGCTAAATGCTAGTTTTTTGTATTTTGTAGTCTTATAAAACAGTAATTCATCAAATTTGTTTTACATTTTCTTTCCCCAACCTATAACATATGATTAACTGTTATCAGTTAGCATTCGACATGCAACCAATGAAAAATGTATGTCACAACTGTATGAAAAAAAGTGTGTAGAGAAGACAAGGACAAATACATTCGTTCATATTAATACGAAGGAATTAATTCAGTATTTGTAGGCACATCAATACCATGATCTAAAGAGACAGAAGGTTGCATATTCTTAAAGTTGCATAATCACACCCATTGTCTTGTTTTGTAACATTGAAAATGGATGTCACTTTTGCTGTTGCTCAACACTAATGTGTCCATTTTATCAGCGTCTGAGTGGGAGGAAGGAGGAATTGCAACAATATTGGAAGGTTTCTGCCACAGTTCACAACAAAAAAAAGTCCCATGTTTGCAATGGAGAGGAGGGAGCCAGCATATTAGAGTGACACAAACTTGTGAACAGGTGATATGTCACTGCGGAAATACTGTAATCTGTTTCAATACTTAGCTCAGTAAATCAATAGCCAATAATTTCTTCCCTCTGCACTCTGTCTCACTCCTCTTTGAGCCCACTCGCTCACTCTCTCTGTCTGTCTCTCTCCGTGTTCCTCGGGCCGGAGCATCTGTTTCCAGGCAGTGTGGAACAGAGTGGATTAGCAGGGCCTTCAGTGTTGAAATGCGGCGACAAGCATTAAAGCCATATTAACTTTCCATTAAACATCACCTCACTCTGTCGAGGGAGAGAAAGACACAAGCCCTGGAGAAAAGAGAGAGAGAGAGCGAGAGAGAGAGAGAGTGTGTGTGTGTGTCTGTGTCACCCTCCCTCAATGCACCTGTTCTCTCAATGTACTTTTTTTGCACTGGAAAAGACAATGCAGAACAATACCTACTGAATGACAACTTGGAAAATTTTACATTTAGACTCACTGTAGTTCTGTTATGGTAAATGTCAGTGACATAAGACTGTAAATATAGCTTATGCAGTTTCTGAAGCATTGACAAATACAAGTTTTTATTAGAATATTTATCATATTTTTCAACATTTTTTTTGATATACCATCTTAATGTTTCCAAATACTATGGATGTTAAACGGATTAACAATTTACGTAAGTTAAGAAAAGAATGTAGCCTAACGGAATAGGGATTTGTTGATTTCTATAAGGTAAACTCACTGAAAGTGAATTTCATGTTTTAAAACTGCTCTTCCTGCCAATATTTATATTAACAATGAATCAAATTATGTGAAAGATAATGTCACTCTATTGATGAGCCCAGAGAGAATTATCACCAACTCTGTGTTTACCCTCATAGTCTTTCAAGTTATTACGGTTTTACTGTCCTTATGATTCACCATTCTCATCAACCTCATTTTCAGCAGCAGAAGGCAGCTGTTTTCAGCCAGAAAACTCTGATAAAACCCACTGTACACTACATGACAAGAGCCTGATATTTTTCTTAAAAGTTGGTAGGGACCAAAGCAAGGCTATAAGGTGAAAACAATAGGACATAAAGGGAGGTAGAATCTGCTAAAATGAGATAAGGAATGACATGATGGCATCCTTTTTCAGTTGATGTTTCTTAGCCACCACATGAATCCTAATGAATCTGGCGATCCCTTGTCTGTTCCTGTAGCGCCACCAGCAGGTCAAAGTTTTTCGCATTTCCTGTGAAATATTTCAAAATCAACAGGACGGATTGTCACAAAATTAGGTTCAAACATAAATGGTTACCAGATGATGAATCCTTATGACTTTGGTCCTCTAAATCTTCTTTATAGCACCACACTTTGAGGTTGATATTTGTGGCTTGGAGTGAAATGTCTTGCCAACTGTTGCATGGATTACCATGACATTTGTTACACAAATCCAGCTCACCTCAGGGTAAATATTAAATCACATTGGTGACTTTTTGGCCTGTGACTTTTCATCTGGTGCCACCATCAGGTCAAAAATCGGATTTGTCTGATACTTTGGTAAATGGTCATGATTCTCCAAATCCACGCTTCAATTTGACTTTCAATTTTAATGTACTTTTACAATTTCATTTTTTTCCCCCAGCACTGACAGCACTAAGAGCCACTAGAAGGCAGAAGGGTTCTTTGCGGCAACATTTTGAGTTTTTCAGAGCCTACAAGGTGCAATTGAAAGCGCAATTGAAAGCACAATTGTCAATACTCATTTCGATGGAGTTTCGATTTAAAATTGAAAACGTTACACCCTTAGTAATTTAGCATAATTATTTGACAGCATTGCTATCTAGAAAAAGCTAAACTAAGATGGTAAACATTGTATAAACAATATACCTGCTTAACATCATGTTAACGTTGTCATTTTTGGCCGGGTTGGCTCAGTGGGTAAAGCAGGCGCACATATATTGAGAGGTTTATGCCTCGACGCAGAGGTCCAGGGTTCGAATCCGACAATTTCTTGCATGTCTTTCCCCTCTTTCTCACCTAGCTGTCCTATCAAATAAAGGTGGAAAAAGCCAAAAAAATAATCTTCAGAAAAACATTGTCATTTTGGTCCTGTTAGCATGCGACATTACCATTTAGCTCAATGCACAACCTCACAGTGCTGCTAGCTGTAGACTCTCAGATTTGTTATTTACCATGGTGCTATTGCTCATTCTTAATACCCACCTTTGTTAATTGCATACAGCCACGGAATCTATGATGCATCACTTGTATGCCTGATAAGTTTTTAGCCTAGAATGACTGGCACTGGCTGGATGTGGGAATTACAATTGTATTAGCAATCTTATAGAGAGTTCTTAGCAAATGTTTATTGACATTATTTTATTTTACAAATCAAACCAACATCAAGGCCTTGAATTTCTTTTAGAATATTTTCTTTTTATTTAATTTCCTTCCCAACATGTTCTGTAAAGTGAGTACCAGAATGCAATCTCTGGACGCTTAAATTAACATCTCACTATAAAATACTCACTTGCCAGTGACCAGCCCCATGAATTTTCATCAAGCAGTGTGAGAGTGTGAGAACATCCTCAGCATTTTGAATTCATACAATAAAAGTAAAACTTGACCGAAGCGATAAGCCCATGTTGCTGACAAATATGAGAAATTGCTCGCCTCAGTGTCCCCCATCACAGCCTCGGGACACTTGTGACATAGAGCACGCTCAGTGAATGCTCATTAGTTGTAGATTGGTCATGGGAGCTCAGAGCAACACATCGCTGTGCTAACAATCTTTCCCCATTATAAGAGTTTCCATTCTTCTATTCACTGCCCATTCTGCTCTAATCTTATTGGATTCTCATAACGTTCTGCGGCCCTTCAGCGGGAGGCTTAAAGCACCTGGCAGGTTGTTTAGAGGGGAGCTTGTAAATGCCTGTGGTTAAAATGGGCTCTGGGGCCCAAACACAAGCCAAGCACTACCGGGGAAGAGGGGAGGGGGACCGATTTGGTTGTCAAGTCCAGTTTAAATTTTGGTGTTTGTCAGGGGTGTGGGGAAGGAGAAAGTGACCCAGTGCTCACACCAACCTGTTGCTTCAGTTTACTTCTGTTTTTTTCTCGTGCTTTTCAGATGGTGTTTTGGACTAAGCATCAGCTTTGAACTAGAGGAAAATTATAGTGTGAACCACAGGTAATAATTGCACAAATATTTATTCAAATTTAGCCACCACTTTACCAATGACTCACGAAATATGCTGTATATTTGTTTTTACAAAAAAAACTAAATTTAGCTTAACAGCATCTATAATCAAAATATTTATAATAATAAATAAATATGTATCACATGACGATGTGAAAACAATGTGACAATGTGAAAGTGGTCGCTCATAGTGATGAACCTACAGATAATTTACACCTGAATCTGCAGCTCCCCTCGGCTTTCCGGAGCTTCAAAGTGAGTTTCAGCTCATTGTTTAGCTTTCCAGTGTGTAACTTTACTCTTTTAGTTCACTATCACCGCTCTCATCGTTTTCTGCTCCGGACTAAACGGCAGGCAGGGGAAGTTAGAGACTAGCTTATGAACATAGTTAAGCATTTAACGGATGAGAAGCAAGATATTTCCCTTAGGAGTTGGAAGAGACCAAAAACAGAGCTAAAAAAAAACTGTGAATATTGTGCACACTTACATTTGCCAGGTGGCCAAAACATGAATCCAAATGAATGATCATTTTGCTCCATAAGTGCTGGATGTGTAAATAAGCAGCTGTCAATGTTGTTTCTGCTGCCCCCCCCCAAAACATAAAAAAACATTACATGTTTAAATCAAACACTAATGGTATGTATTTATGTTGATATGGTTGGGTATATATATAGTAAAGATTGTGTTTTGTGGTTTTAGGCTACAACAGTTTAAGGATATTAAGACATTTTAGCGAGAGTGCAGAGCTGTGATGAAGCGGTCACTTAGTGGCAAACTGGTTCGGTCCAGTTGGCGTTTTAGACTTTAAGTAATTTTTTTATTAAAAAGATTAATCCATTTGTTCACCAATAATAATTGATAATTATAATTGATAATTTTATATATATATACATTTTTCTTAACCTTTATTGGACGGGGGAGAGAGGGGGGTATGGCAACAAAGGTCCCCAGCTGGAAATCGAACCGGCAACGTGCAGTTATGTGGATACATAAATAGAAGCAGCCCGCACCCTCTCCATTTATTTATTTATGGTCCAATCATATTATTAGCAATATTTCACAAATAATTAAATGTGTCACCAGCCGCAACAGCAATGCTGGAGTGTGTGTGTGTCTGTCTGTTTGTCTGTCTGTCTATCTGTGAACAGATTTTATTTTGTCACCGCAATAGCTTTACAACTGTGCAAGATGCAGTCACCAAACTTTAGAGGTGTGTAGTTGATATTTGAGTTGGAAGGGCCGAGTTCTGAGGAAGTTGTTTTATTCAGGCGCTCATATAGCCTGGGTTTGGGTCTGTCCTGCGACCCTTTGCTGCATGTCATTCCCCCCTCTCTCTCACCCCTTTCATGTCTTCAGCTGTCCTGTCAAATAAAGGCCTAAAAATGCCCAACAAAATAATCTCAAAAAACAAAATGGCTAGCTGTCTGCTTTTACCCTGCAGAGACTTGAGAAACGGTTAACCATAATCCTCATAAATCAACAAGAGTTTAAAATTCCAACACAAAGGAAACCCAAGGCAACGGATATCAATGAATGAAATCCATTTCTGTCTGCAACGGCGCAATCCCAGAAGTGTAACGTCGAGGATATAAACTAGCTTGTCGATTAACAGTTAATGACCGGTTAACGAGGGTCGGCTGTCAGTCAATATAAAAACTTAAAATTACCATCCCTACAAACATGTGATTCAGGGCGTATCTACGTAGGCTACATTTATGGCTAACTGTGTGAGTGGAGATTAGGCTTGTCCAAAACCAGATACGAAACAGTTATGATGGCATATGCATGCTGCTGCTGTGGAAAAACTTAAGATAGTCTTTGCATGCTAAAAAAATCAGTAATGGTTTAGTCTCGCTTTGCCAGACCTACCTCCACAGCGCTGTGGAGGAAGGTCTGGCTAGTCCACACAGCATTCTGGGATGGGAGAAAAACGTGCTTTGGTTTATTGGCATTTTTTCTTTAAACCAATCATAATCATCATGGGCGGTTATAATGCTGCGTTCTATTATTCTCAACGAACCGACTAGGCCCTCAGATATGGCGTCACTTCCAGACTTCAAATGTTCTGGTATGTTTTGCGCGTCCAGAACACGCCACCCGGAAAGCTGTTGTTGCGGTAGCACTGCCTGAGTACCAGGCGCTGTTAGCAACGCTAGCCACGTTTAGCAACACCCGTTTGAAACAAGTCTTCATTCAATATTGCACTCACAACAAGAGCGATTCCCATACCCACAGGCAGTGATACGGACGCAGTAAGGTATTGCAGTAATACGAGTGATTGAAATCGTCATCTAAACTACCAAAGCGGTCCAAAAACAATGAAAACAATTCATACTTTCACACAGGGCGCAGCCATCTTGGATTCTTGAATTCTTGCTCGGTGTCCTCTGAGTTCGACCGAGCGAGACAGTTCGCCGTCCGAGTAAAGGGGGCGTGTCGATGCGTGTTGCTAGGCAATGTCCTGTCTTTCTCGTCGGAACTCTGACACGGATAGCTAATAGAACACACCTTAAGCGCCGCAAGGAGCCCCGGTGCTGCTGCAAAATAACCTTGGGAAGGACTTTGGGTGGAACATGTGTACGTTCAAAAGTTGTTTTAGCCGAGCAACTGAAAACTCAGATTGGACAGATAGTCTAGCTAGCTGTCTGGATTTACCCTGCAGAGATCTGAGGAGCACTTAACCATAGTCCTCATAAATCCACCGGAGTTTAAAATGCTAACACAAACAAAACAGAAGGTAACGGACATCCGGTCGAAAAGAGTGAAATCTGGGGACATTTCCGGCGGCAACGGAGCAATCACGGAAGTGGAACGTCGTGGATATAGACTAGTAATGGTTTACCTTTTTTTAAATCCCAAAGATTTTAATTAAAATAACCATAATGTAAACCTCATATGTTTACATTTTAGAAAGACTGCTGAAAGAAACTATCAATAAGAGACTTCATCAAGTCACAAAAGCTAGTTGAACAGAGGCAAGCTCAGAGGTGGCATCAGGACTTTACGTTTCTATAAAGACTAGGTGGAGTTCCAGTAGTCCTGATGAGAGTCACTAGACAATAAGAAATAGATGAATGTCTGGGTCTGGATATAGTAGGAGTTATCCCAGTTCAGAATACACAAAATAAATACTGTGTTCCAGCACAGCACCATTCCTACATTCAACATTTGTTCTATAATGCAATACATGATCATCAACAACTTGAATCCTTCCCAGTGGGCCTAAACCTGATTTAATTGGGGTCGTCCCTGTGTATTGACTTAGAAGAAACTTTTTTCTGTGGAAGTTGCCCACAGAAACATCACCCAGAATTTCTTTACACATAGACTTCCTGTCTTATTGCTGTGTATATTATTATATCAATAGCTATTCATCTCCACTGCTAGCTTGGGGCCTTTGAATAGTTCAGAGGGGATTTTGTTTTAGCCTGGGGAAGCACCTTGTCCAAAGGCCTGTATTAAACCAGGCTGATGGGTTGAGCGTAGGGTTGAGGGCAGGGACTCAGAGCTAGCTGAGGTGAAGAGACCAAGGTTAGCGCTAGGCTTAAAGATGAATACGGCCAGTCTTATTTCTGAGGCGGGCTGAATACAAGGACGCCAGCACAGCACTGCATGGCTAGCAGGTATTGAGGCGGGCCACGCCACATAATTGGATTGAACGCCGGCCACGGTATTTATGTCACTTCTCGTCTTGTCAATCCCATAACAGGCATGGCAACGGCGTGGGGATCTCCCATGGTGACGGGACTTTGCCTTATTCAGATAGAATGGAGAGAAAAGGGCCAAGCCTCATTTAATTCACGTTTAATTCTCACTCAAACCGTTTTAAGGGCTGATGTTATTTGCATAACTGGGAAAAAGGGACTCTGCCTTTTCAATGTCCCTGTGTGTGTGTGTGTGTGTGTGTGTGTGTGTGTTGGTGGGGGGTGGGGGGTGGGGGAGAATGGAGAGAACAGGAACAGTGTTGTAATTGAAAGTGTATTGTAGGCTTATATATGCATATGCTGAGGGACAAGCGTTCTCACACGGATCAGCAGACAGAGAGATTCTGTTGCAGTACACTCATGCGTACTGCTGTTTATCTACAGTTTCAAATCATTTATGTAATGGCATTTCTACACAGCGTGACACAGTTACATCTCCCCATTGTTAGATCGCCACATTGAACAAATACAAAACTATTTTGCCACAGAAACACTTCTTATAATAATAATAATATATTTAATGAAAATAGTCCCTTTTACATTCACAAATTTGGCAACAGTTTTTTGTAAATTCCAAACGCCAGTTCTATGTTCATTGGAAATGCATTAATTTAAAATGCAGTTTCAGAACAGAGACTGAAGCTTTAACTTCAATAATCTCTCTGGAGAAATTGGTTCTTACATACACAGAAAATAACATCAAAATGAAATATAATAATAAATGGGAAGTATCATGGATACCACAAAAAAATTGTGCAGACGTCAAATGCAAGACGCCAAGATGACACTTTAAGAGCAACTAGAGGGGTTAAAGGTTATACGACTCTCTCTCTCTTTCTCTCTCTCTCTCTCTCTCTCTCTCTCTCTCTCTCTCTCTCTCTCTCTCTCTCTCTCTCTCAGTTCAATTCAATTCAAATTGTTTTATTGGCATGAATGTCAGAAATAACAATATTGCCAAAGCATCAAGGATAATAATGTGAGAAGAAATACATACATGCAATTCTCTCTCTCTCTCTTTAAATTTAAATTTTCAATTTTCAATTTTCAATTTCATGTTGCTTTATTGGCATGACAAAAAAATACATCTGTGTTGCCAAAGCATAACAACAAACATACATATAAACAACAAGGAGTAAATACATCTGATATAATAATAATACAAGTAAACAAGATAATAATGATATAAATGCAGATACTAAACAAATTCTGTGCATGTCTCTCAAAGAGTACGTTGAAACAATAATATATATATATATATATATATATATATATATATATATATATATATATATATATGTTATATATATAAAAGAATACAAATAAATAAAATAATTGAAAAATTGAAAAATAAAAATGATTATATATACAATTTTCTATTTATTTTGCCTTGTATTGTGGCAGGAGAAGACATATTTAGCTGCTAGCCATGCCGTGTTTTTATCTTCCACTAATAAAAAATGAAGCTTTTTGTCCTCATTGTAGGTAGTGAAGCCTGGTATATGTTTTTCAAATTTTTGGAAATATTTGGTTCTTAAGCCTTCATATTTGGGACATGTACATAGGAAATGTAATTCTGTTACAATTTCCTTTCTTTCTCTCCAACCGGTTGAGGCAGATGGCAACCCGCCTAGAGCCAGGTTCTGTTCTAGGTTCAAGGAAGTTTTCGAGATGGCGCCCAATCACCCCCACATCGAATTGCCTAAAATATAAATATGTGTGTATATATATATATATATATGTCAACATTTATATATTGTATATAATATATATTATATTATATATTGATATATGTCAAAATGAACATGATAATAACAAGTTAACGCAAATTCCTTTTAACCCCACTCATTCTGCGATTTGGGCTGCTCCGTAGTTTGGGAAATCAGGAAGCATGGAGCTGTAACGCTGTGGACAACCGTAAGGAGCTATGTGATAACATCCATTGGATCACCAAACATGCCATTCGCCGTGTGGCTCACCGCAGAGGAGTGAAGTGCAAATGATCCGTGATGCCTTCAGCTACACCAAAATAGATAAAGATTCGTCTTTTGAATGGCAAGTTGAGTTTCAAAGCCCGTCCAGATGGTTCTTTCCACAAGACTTAAGTTATTTGTATGTACTGACGATGGTAATTGAGTTACCACCAGAGTACGCCAAGCCTCAAAATATCCCTTTTACAGCACATTCAGAACAGATAAAAACTAAATAGTGTGACTAATTTGCGATTAATCGCGTGTTAACTATGGACAATCATGCGATTAATCGCAATTAAATATTTTAGTTGATTGACAGCCCTAATTAAAAAACAACCAAATATTTGCCTCCCAAAGCTAATGAAATTATTAAAACTCACTTATACATAAATTATTCCCCATCACAAGCTATCCAACAAGCATACGATGAAAGGAAAAACAATAACATATCTAGAAATAATGACACATAAATGATAAAAAGGTTATGAATCAAATGAATTGACTCTAAACCAGGATATTCTGAGACTGACGGGGTCTTGACGTTTTGGAAAAATTGTGTGTCAGCCTAGTCTGGATTGACGACGGTTCGTTTACCTGATAGTTTAAAGTCAACACAAAGAATTGTGTTGACTAAACTCCGGTCGCATCGAGGAAACATTAACAGAAACCTCAGAGCAACGTTACACGCTGAAAATGGCAAGTTTTGAAGAAAATTTGGATCTAAAACAAGACAGGCCTGCTTGGTTCTTTCTGGGAATAATTGTAAACATTTACAAAGAATATGTTTACCGCTTTTACTCTCTAACTGGGACCTATTGGCGGGGATTTGCTATGGACAAAATACACACGGCGACACACTGGTAAGAGCAACGTGTATGTCGTGCAACAGAAAACTCAGATTGGACAGATAGTCTAGCTAGCTGTCTGGATTTACCCTGCAGAGATATGAGATAAGGTTAACCATAGTCCTCATAAATCCACCGGAGTTTAAAATGCGGATATCCGGATATCCGGCCTAAATGAGTGAAATCCGGCGGAATTTCCGGTGTAAACGGAGCAATCCCGGAAGTGGAACGTCGAGGATATAGACTACCAAGGTACCTGAAGGGAACTGGACCATTCCTGAAAATTGCACCACCATGTCATGCCACTTTTAGTGGCGAAAAAATAATAATAATCTGAACAATTACAATAGCGTTCCCAGCACCCCTAACTAATACCACACTTCCTAACTCCAGGCTTGCATATCATGTTTTGTTGTTTTTTAATAAAAAAAATGTGGATTACTGATTATGTTTATAAGCCAATGTCTTTGGAAAAAATATTAGGAGGTCAGACTTTGCTGCAACAAAAAAACAATCCTCACCTCTAAATCCTCTAAACCTTTCAACACATATGTGCCAAAAATAGAAATTATAATTACCCAAGAGTTTCAAAGGGGTTTCATTTCAATTTAATTCAACTCAATGAACCTTATTTATCCGTTAGGAACTACATTTGTGCAGAACATCAGTGCGTGTACAGTTCACATACCCAGTTACACAACACAATATACCACACACATGACATACCACCAGTCCAACAGTGGTCAGTAGGTAAAACTGGCAAAGCACAATACATGAAGAATAGGTAATAAAAACATATATAAATAAATAAACAAATAAATAGATCACCTACTCATGAGTCTGATAGATGTTAGTCTCGCATTGCCATACCTCTCTCCACAGTGCTGCAGAGTCCACACAGCATTCCGGGATGGGAGAAAAATGTGCTCTGGTTTATTGGCATTTCTTTAAACCAATCACAATTGCCAACAGTGCCTCTGCAAAATAGCCTCGGGAAGGAACTTGTTTTGGTGGAAATTTGTACTTTCGAAAGTTGTTTTAGTCGTGCATGGGAAAACTCAGATTGGACAGATAGTCTAGCTAGCTCTCTGGATTTACCCTGCAGAGATCTGAGGAGCACTTAACCATAGTCCTCATGAATCCACCGAAGTGTAGAATGCCAACACAAAGAAAGCAGAAGGTGGCGGACATCTGCCGTAAAATGATGGACATCCGGCGGAACCTCTGGCGGTACCAGAACAATCCCGTAAATGAAACGTCGTCGATACAGAGTAGATGGGTGTAGGCACGAAACTCGACATGGCTCTCTTAGTCCTGAATGTGAGTGACCTGTATCTCTGGCTTGAGGGTAGAAGACTATTTTGGCTGTGCAGTGTGTAAGTGGCGTCTGTGTTCCTTTTAGCTCTTTTATTGTAAATACTGATCAGTGGTTCCTGCTTCAGTCTGGTTATATTACTGCTCATTGATATGATTTGATTATATTGGTTTAACATAGGGTAATGGTTACTTTTCACTTCTGTTTTTGGGCCATAGACACATTGACAGACAATCTAATCTAATCATTGAAAATCATCCTCCCCTCTCTGCCTATATGACTCTCTTTAAACCTGAACCGCCTTCTACCTACCCCCCACCCTTCTCCACTCCGGAATAATCCCTAGTTCAACCTTTGATTTTAACTTCAACTTTCTCCCCTTGATCCCGCCGTCTGCCTAAGCAGAGAGAGAGAGAGAGAGGGATAGAGGGAAGAGGGATAAAGTGACTAGTCAGCTTCCTGCTGCTTCTCTCTTTTTGTTCTTTGCTGGCTTTCGGCCCTTTAGCCTGGCTCTTTGCTCCCTGCACGCACACACACACGCACATCTGATATGCACACTCTACAAATGTATATGCTTGTGTGTGGTTTGATCTGGTTTCCTGGTGGACTCTATTGTGTCGGGGCAGGAAACGGCTAATCCAGTCAGATCCAACCCAGTCAGAGATCTGATGCTCATATAATCTGACTGGCAGGAGCACTGCTTTGGTAAATATAAATAAAAATCTATCTGTCACATTTCCAGCAGGGTTGGTTTCTGTTGAGGGTAAGATAGATGTTATTCCTACCTCTGAGTTGAGAAATAAAAAAAAAAAGCTTTCATGTGAATCAAGTGGAGTGAAAGTGAATGTTAGACCTATACTATAACTCTTGTGTTTGTAGGTCAAGTGAGGCTGTCAGTAAAAGCTAATTCATGTGCATTCTTAATGTTTACAGTAAAGTCAACAGATAATTGGCATTTCAATACAAAATACTATGATATATTCCATAGCTTTAATGCATTTTAGCACTGTTTTGTTAACGAATATGTGTTGGATGCAAGTGTATAATGCATATTTGAACCATTTAAAGAATCATTAAAAGGTCATAGTTATCATTTAATAACATTTTCTTTTACAAAATATTAAATAGAACATTGTAAATAAAACAGTAATATGCATAGGTCAATTTTCCTATACTGTAGCCTACATTATTCACTCAAAGAGGATCATGTTATCTATCGTTGCTGTGAAAACCTTGTATGTCCAAAACCGTTGTTTTTCAGGAAATGAAAAATGGCTAATTTGAAAATATTTCATTGAGCTATTTACCTCACATGCAGTCAGATGAAATTGCCTCATCACTGTTTCATTATTTGTAAAAACCCCAAGACAGAGGTAAAGGGTGACCAATAGCATTGATGAATGAAAGAAAAAGAAAAAAAAGACTGAATATGGAGATACAAGGTTTCTGCCCGACAGCAATTATGCATTGTAGAGATAAAAGGATCAGTTGATCCATAAAGGAACAATGGTTATGCTCCTTGCTATAAAAGCAACTATCAAAATGAGCAATGTTTCCTTTGAAATGGATCAACAGGCCTTTTCACAGCAGACATTTTGACTTTTTATAGCAGGAAAAGCAAAGGTGTTACTTATTCACCTTATGCTGCCCTGCCCACTTTTGATCTTCCAGTTCCAACGCAATTGTATTCGTTCTTCCTGTTAGCATAGTTACTCCTCAGCGCAGCGGGTGTGGGTTCAACTCCAGCCTGTGGCCCTTTGCTGCATGTCATTCCCCCTCTCTCTCCCCTTTCATGTATTCAGTTGTCCTGTAAATGAAAGCCTAGGATACCCAAGAAGTAACCTTAAAAAAAAAAAAAAAAAAATATAAATAAATAAATATATATATATATATATATATATATATATATATATATATATATATATATATACACATATATATAATTAGTGGTGATAGCTGACAGTGAGGGGGGATACATACCTTCAGTTAGCACCTGTAGCAATTCTAAATCAGCCAACTCATACCCCAGCACCGGGGTTCTGATACATGGGGTCTGATCCCAGACCGCCCCGACTATCCATCGTATCAGCAAAGGTCTTAGCTGTTTATAGTATTATATAAGTTAATAACCATAACTTACTACATATTGCTACTAACAAATGATTATATTAATATTTTAAGTACTTGTTCATGAACTGGACGTTCATGAAATGCCAACAGACAGAAATAAGTTTTGATCCAGTTTTATTTTCATTGTTATTCATTTTAAAAACCTTTATTCTATTGTAGGATATTAAAAACCTGTCAGAGCCCATGTTTAATTCAGTCAAGCTTAGGCCCTCACCAGAGTGTAAAACATCAAACTGCATGAGAAATGGTGGAAAGATGGTGGAAATGCACAATAAACAAAAACACTATACATCATTCATCATTACAGTCCTTCAGTTGGTAAAGAACAATGGACTTAATGCTTTGGCAAGATTTTTATGTGCTATTACAATGGAGGAAGGTTATCACACTATCACATGGTGCAGGTAATGCTCCTAAATGTATTCTGAGATTTCATTTTATAATTCTTTCTTTCTTATAAACTCTTTTCTAGCAGCAGGAGTGCCTTCCTGGGGAAAAAGACCACAGGGTCTTGTTGTGGGCTGAATGTAAAGTGCATTTTTCACAGTGAAGATATTCAAATGGCTCAAATGACTCATTTAAATATCCATTCTGAAAAAAACAAACACTCTTCATGTTACAAGCAAACTGACAGCCTCACAGAAAATCACCATTGATAGTACAAGCAGAGTATCGTGCCCATTATCATTAAAGAGAAATTCAAAAAAAAGAAAATGATGAAAACATTTTCATTTCCTGTTTGAAAACTTTGTCAAGCCATTCTTTCTCGTAGAACAAATGTGCATGGTGACACGCCACACACCAGATTATGGTCATGGTGCCCAGTGTGAGTGCTATTCATTCTACTTCCTATTTCAGCTTTGTTTGATAATTTCACATGGACTAAAGTCAGCAGCCCACGCAAAAAAAACCTGTGCGCGTGCGTACACACACACACACACACACACACACACACACACACACACACACTGAAATAAAGGAACAGCCGGGAGGATATCCCCGTTTCTTCCATATCAAGGCTCTTTTGAAAGCTTCGTCTCTGAGCTGAATGAGAGGTTCCACTGAAGCCATTCACCTCAATGATCTGCTCTGATCTACTCACAATCAACCATATCTGTCATACATGGCTAGGTCTGAGACCCAGGAGAGAGAGAGAGAGAGAAGGGGGGGGGGGGGTAGAAAGACAGAAACACAGAAAGAAAAAGAAGGTAAGAAAGAAAGAAAGAAGGAAAGAATAAAAACTGTGTCAACTCATGCAAATCAATATGGTGTCTAGATGTGTTCATGTGCCACTCACACTCCTCATTCATTCCCTCTCACACACACACACACACACACACACACACACACACACACACACACACACACACACACACACACACACACACACACACACAGACACACAAATCTAGGTTCAGCCCTGCCTGACCCAATCTGGGATGTAGCACACACACACACACACACACACACACACACACACACACACACACACACACACACACACACACACACACACACACACACACTCAATAACACACACAAAAACACACACACATACACACACACACACACACACACACACACACACACACACACACACACACACACACTCACAGCAAATCAATATGGAGTCTGGATACGTTCACGTGCCACACACTCTCTCCTCATTCATTCTCTCTCTCTCTCTCACACACACACACACACACACACACACATCTAGGTTCAGCCCTGCCTGACCCAATCTGGGATGTAGCACACACACACACACACACACACACACACACACACACACACACACACACACACACACACACACACACACACACACACACACACACACACAGCAAATCAATATGGAGTCTGGATACGTTCACGTGCCACACACTCTCTCCTCATTCATTCTCTCTCACAGACACATACACACACACACCACACACACACACACACACACACACACACAGCTGTTGGAACGTAAACAGCGAGTGGTGGGACACAGGAACGGTCTTTAGTTCTGCCTTTTCACAACCAGACAGTAATGGTATCAATTTACCATGGGCATTACCAGCATGAACACACACACACACACACACACACACACACACACACACACACACACACACACACACACACAGTGAGTGATCCCTTAGTTAAAGGGCGATTTCATGGGGGTCTGTGTTGAGAAAGGAGAGGGAAGCTCATGTGTAAATCCCTGCCTCTCCGGTCCAGGTGCTTCTATGCTCCAATGCTTGTCAAAGTCAAGTGCAACATGTCAATGCAAGTATCAAGCTTTACTATTATTTGTTCGTGTTTCCTCCTGACTGAAATTAAATTTGCAGGAAATAAGAACTACAAGCTGTTTAAATGAAAAAGTAAACCTTATTTATTTTTACCGACTGCCTGTCGCTGTGAATGCAGGTGTTACTGCAGCAGACTGTGCTGTCTGTACCAGGGGTTGATGCCTAGACTGTATAATACCCCTTTCCCACTAACCAAAAAAAACAAACACTTACACCCATCTGGCCTATATCAGCTCCAGCTCCAACTGGCAGTGATGGAAACATGACACCCGGGTAGATACGCACATTTTCTGCCCTTTTCTGGCAAGATGCTGTGATGCGTGTCGGCTCCTGCGGCGGGGAGTGTATGGTGGAGCGAGTGAGAGAGTGACGGTGAATGCAGAGCGATTGGTTTTTGCAGTTTTGTGCACTGCATCAGAAGAGGTGTAGCAGGAAAAGTTAACACTTTCCAGCACGTTCGTGATGTCGAACGTGACACACCAGAAAAAAAACTTGTCTACTGGCAATGGGAAAGCTAAGCTAAGCTAAAACTATTTTTGATTGACAACTATGATCGACTCGCAAATGATCAGGTGCGTGTATGGGAGGGACTGCGCAGACTCTGGCTCCAAAGTTACAAGATGGCAGCGCCCATATCCGGGATATTTTGGCTTTACTTGTGGGAGGACGAGGAGACACATTTATATACAGTGCCTTGCGAAAGTATTCGGCCCCCTTGAACTTTTCGACCTTTTGCCACATTTCAGGCCTCAAACATAAAGATATAAAACTGTAATTTTTTGTGAAGAATCAACAACAAGTGGGACACAATCATGAAGTGGAACGAAATTTATTGGATATTTCAAACCTTTTAAACAAATAAAAAACTGAAATATTGGGCGTGCAAAATTATTCAGCCCCCTTAAGTTAATACTTTGTAGCGCCACCTTTTGCTGCGATTACAGCTGTAAGTCGCTTGGGGTATGTCTCTATCAGTTTTGCACATCGAGAGACTGACATTTTTGCCCATTCCTCCTTGCAAAACAGCTCGAGCTCAGTGAGGTTGGATGGAGAGCGTTTGTGAACAGCAGTTTTCAGTTCTTTCCACAGATTCTCGATTGGATTCAGGTCTGGACTTTGACTTGGCCATTCTAACACCTGGATATGTTTATTTGTGAACCATTCCATTGTAGATTTTGCTTTATGTTTTGGATCATTGTCTTGTTGGAAGACAAATCTCCGTCCCAGTCTCAGGTCTTTTGCAGACTCCATCAGGTTTTCTTCCAGAATGGTCCTGTATTTGGCTCCATCCATCTTCCCATCAATTTTAACCATCTTCCCTGTCCCTGCTGAAGCAAAGCAGGCCCAAACCATGATGCTGCCACCACCATGTTTGACAGTGGGGATGGTGTGTTCAGGGGTGATGAGCTGTGTTGCTTTTACGCCAAACATAACGTTTTGCATTGTTGCCAAAAGTTCGATTTTGGTTTCATCTGACCACAGCACCTTCTTCCACATGTTTGGTGTGTCTCCCAGGTGGCTTTTGGCAAACTTTAAACAACACTTTTTATGGATATCTTTAAGAAATGGCTTTCTTCTTGCCACTCTTTCCTAAAGGCCAGATTTGTGCAGTATACGACTGATTGTTGTCCTATGGACAGAGTCTCCCAGCTCAGCTGTAGATCTCTGCAGTTCATCCAGAGTGATCATGGGCCTCTTGGCTGCATCTCTGATCAGTCTTCTCATTGTATGAGCTGAAAGTTTAGAGGGACGCGGGTCTTCGTAGATTTGTAGTGGTCTGATACTCCTTCCATTTCAATATTATCGGCCGCACAGTGCTCCTTGGGATGTTTAAAGCTTGGGAAATCTTTTTGTATCCCAATCCGGCTTTAAACTTCTCCCCAACAGTATCTCGGACCTGCCTGGTGTGTTCCTTGTTCTTCATGATGCTCTCTGCGCTTTACACAGACCTCTGAGACTATCACAGAGCAGGTGCATTTATACGGAGACTTGATTACACACAGCTGGATTCTATTTATCATCATTAGTCATTTAGGTCAACATTGGATCATTCAGAGATCCTCACTGAACTTCTGGAGAGAGTTTGCTGCACTGAAAGTAAAGGGGCTGAATAATTTTGCACGCCCACTTTTTCAGTTTTTTATTTGTTAAAAAAGTTTGAAATAGCCAATGAATTTCGTTCCACTTCATAATTGGGACCCACTTGTTGTTGATTCTTCACAAAAAATTACAGTTTTATATCTTTATGTTTGAGGCCTGAAATGTGGCAAAAGGTCGAAACGTTCAAGGGGGCCGAATACTTTCGCAAGGCACTGTACATATACATATTTATTAACAGCCTGTGGTCTGTACTTTGACAGGCACTGTGCTGTTGCGTTACCCAGATTGGTGAGTGGTCGCTCCAGAATGTGACCGATTGCTTATTTCAACGCTCAGTAAACATTGAGATGCCAGTTTTAAATGTCCTAAATATAGACTATATTCTGCGTCATGCAAAAGTCAGGGAAATATTTGACATTGTTAATTCATGGGGAAACCGCATGTGCGTATCGCCACCATTAGTGACAAAGAGCATTCACGCCTCAAGCCTGACTTTTGTCTTGGGAATATTAACTGCTGCCTGATTTGAGTCAGCAGTGCATAAGTTAAAATGTAAGGTCAATACTTCTTAGCTCATTAAAGGACTGAATGATGAATTCATTCTTAGCTTTTTTTTTAGATCCGTTATACTGTACTATCTTTCCGATTTGACTTTCTATATGCCTTTTTTTTTTTACCAAAGATTCATCTAAGGGGTTTCCTGTCCAGCTCCAAACAGTCCTGCATACGTATTCATATTAAATGCACATATATTATCAGGATCATTTACCATTATGTCCGGTTGATTGTGTTCATTGGAATATGTATGCATCGATGCTGCATGCATTTTCTTTATTGTAGTTAATGTTGTGGAGGGTTCTAATTCATATTGATGGTGTTGACTTTTTCTGTATGCTAGGCTAGATTCATCCACAAACCTGCTAATATAGGTATTTTTTGACTGAAATAACTAACTGACTGGGGGTCATGTCCATTGTAAAACCAAAAGTCAAGGGTCACTTGAATCGACTTTTACGGAGCTAAATCTGTGACATAGTTACATTTTCATTTTAGTATTTTAGATCATAAATCACCACCAATCCCTGATTGTGTGTGTGTGTGTTTGTGTGTATGTGTAAAAGAGAAAAAAAAAAAAAAAAAAAAAAAGAGGCAGTAGTGTGTGTTTTGTGTGTGTGGCCTGCCCTCCCTACATCTCTAATCCCTGTGATAGAGTGAAGATCATGCAAAGCCCTCTAGCCTGGCCAGCCTCTCCACTTGGCCATATGTCTGGTTGCATTACATTCTCCTCAAATTATAATTCCCGTCATATACTTAAGAACCCCCTGCCCCCCTTCCCTCCCTGCCCCCCCATCCATCCCTCCATCCATCCATCCACCCACCCATCCACATCTTTTTGTGTTAAGATAATTGTTGCTTTTCTCGTCGAAAACAGAGAAGGAAATGAAGGGCAATCCTACGTGACCAATTGCATTTTGACGTAATTCCCTCATCTCCATTTCCCCAGGGACAGAGGAGCACATAAAAAGTGAATTTTGTTAAACATCTAAAGTCTAATCCACAGCACGTTTCAGCAAAGTCCAGTTCCAGACTCATTTGTCAACCACTTAACTCAACTCCTATTAGCAAGGATAGCACTGCTACACATTGTTGAACTTTTCAGCAACCACTTTGTATCCACTGAAGTCATGGGAAATAACATGAACTATCAGAGAACCGACTACATTAAATGTGACTCCATGTTAAAATAATTCATTTTGGTGTATAACATAAACCTATAGTGTTGTTCAATTATCCAGGAGACTTGTGTAAACAGCACGCATAGCATTCACACAAAAAAGCCTTATCTCATAATTATGATTTAGGTATCTCATGATTATGAGACGTACTTTGAGAAAAGATATTTGATCAAACATGATGGCCCTACCTGATTTAATTTACTTTTATTTTCTCCATGGTTTGAGACAGTTGGATATATTATTGTCACTGACTAATGTGGATAGAATAGTTATGTCAACATTGCACATAATACCACCACGTTTGGTATAGTGTTGTCACAATACTGGAATTTCCAGCTTTCAATACAACACCTTGAAAAATATCGATATACGACACCACTTTTGATACCTTGGGGAATAATTTATGGGCTTGCTTGTATCATTTGTTAACCACATCCGGCGGTATTTCCGGCGGCAACGGAGCAATTCCAGAACTGGAACGTTGTGGATATAGACTTTTAATGAGCTAACACCATAACAGGGTTTTCCCTTGGTTCTTTGTGGGCTTAGGTGCTGTGGTTGTGAAAGAGGGGTCGTATGGTCGTGGGGATTGTCCTCCCCCAAGACAAATGTTATTTGACTAAAAACTTTTTTGTTAGACTATTATCATTATGATATTTATACAAAAAAAACCACAAAGGTTGTAGTTTTTCACATTACACACAGACATTAGCTAGAAGAAAAAAAAATTACAAATATGCTCACTGATGAAGTAAGTGACATAGTGTCCTAAAGTGTCCTAAAGTGTCCCTTCACATTTTTTGTGAGTGATCCCCACTGTGTGCCATAAAAAAATAATAATCACAGAATAAGATTGGTTAAACGCGGCTTATAGTGAAGGGATTTGAACTGTGATCAAAATAAGCTTGCAATATAGTATGATAAAAACAGTGGCAGTGTTAAAATTTCAAAATAGCTTCCATAAATCTGATGGATGTAACACCTGTTACACCTGAAGTAAGACATAATTAAGAGATAAGGTCGCCATTTCTTTTTTCTTTGGTGAATGTGATGCACCTCCGTTAATATGTTGAGAAACATTGATGATATATATCATTAAAAGAAAACTTTGGAAAGTGATAAAAAACAAACATAAAATACCTCCCATTGTAAGCTACTATTTCTTTGTTATGTAAAAGCTGAAACCATTCCATTGTAATGTGGGAGGATTTTACACAACACTGTAAAACCTGCAATGAAACCAGCATCACCTTATTTCACTTTCCCTTTCTGTTCGCCTCTTGCCTGTAGTTTGATGAAGGTTTTTATATATGGCCACAGAAGCCCTGCTAAGCCACACAGAGCTCTATACATACAAGCCTTAGCCAACAGAGTGCCTGGCTGATTATTTCCCTCAAGTGCTGCCGCTGCAGCAGGACTTTGAAGTCCCACATTCATCCGTCTCCTTCTCTTCTCACCCTTCTCTATCAGTGTCTCTGTCTTGCTCACGACTAATACCATAATGATGTAAAGAGGCAGAGGAGGAGGGGATTTAAATTAGAGCACCGTCTTTCTCTCTCATTGTATTTAATGGCTCTTATTGTGAGAGCTGTCAGGCCACAAGGGATCCCTGAAGGAGGGATAGGGCCATTCCTTCTGCCACTCTGAAGAAAGGATGATGGAGAAGTGGATCAGGAGAAGGAGTATGGGCAAAGTAAGTGGGGTAAGACCAAAGTAAAGAGATGTGAAAGGTAGAAAGAGAGAGCCCGCGATAAGTAGCCAGGCACCTTTCTTGAGTTTTAATTAAAACGCCCTGAGAATTTCTTTCTTTCTGAGAGTTCAGAGCTTAATATGTTGAAAAACTCGTCTGGGTTATAATGGGAGAGGGACGAGAGAGGAGTTGAAGAGGAGGACACTGAAAGCAAATGAGAGGCTGTTTACAGATAAAGCCATTAACATGTCTCGTTAATCAATTAACTCATTCATGGATAATGAAAAGACTAATTAACTCCTGGTTATAAGGCCATGGGAGGTTTGTTAAGGAGAAATGGTTGCAGAATAAAGAAGTGCTGAGAGGTCTCTGAAAAAAAACATAGTCTGACCAAATCCGCCTTTTTAAATTAGACCCTGCTCATTTAAAGTAGTATAATGCATTGCGCAAATGTGAAAGGTAAGTGAAAACATTTACAAGTACTTTTGTCTTTGCTTTTCTCTCCTTTCTTATCCAAAACACTCCTTTCCTGTCTCCTTAAATCCCTCAAATTTGCTTTTTCCTTTCCTTCCATCTTCAATCCTTTTCTTACCTTTTTGTAGAGTGGGATGAGAAAGATTGTTTGTTGGGCTTAGCTAACACACTTTTGATTTCTAATAAAAAGTGACAGGGAATGACATGCAGAAATTGGCATGTAGCATTTAGTTATGTAAGTCTATGCTAATACCTCCATCTCAAAACACCAATACCCTGGCCACCCACTCTCTCTACACTATTTGTGCCTGTTGTGTCCCTAACTGAACCACTGACAATGGAGAATCTGTGTGAGCAGCTGGTGCTTTAAATTACATCTTCTCCTTCTTCCTCATTTAAAAATGAGGAACTATGAATACACAAATATTTAAATAATTTTAAAAGCTAGAAAGAAGATGTCTCCTACTTCTGTCTTCTCTCTATGTGGCTGTAGCAACACATTCTCACTCTCCCATTGCGTAAAATACAGATGCTTGGTCATGTGCCTTTGGCGTTTGTTATTCATGCTAAAAGTCTCCTTTAGCGCCGGGACTCTTGACATCATTTTTTACGCCCTGGGTCATGACTGACATGCAGGACAAGAACGTGACACGAACCCTGGCCTCCTGGGTGAAAGTCCTGTGTTGTTTGAGTCATCCACCACCCCAACCAACCTCCTTACGCGGCATTTCGATCTTTAATACTACTCGCTACCATTGTGGCTCTTAATGGTGCTGCTCTGCCCGGTGTGTTCCATACGCTGAAGGGTTCCTTTTTGCATTGTATCTGATGCTGAGAGCCACTGCCCAAGCATCACCAGATGTTCAGATGTTCTCTGATTTCTTCTTCATTCTGATGGGCAAAATTTTGGTGGAAGAGTTGTAAATAACTTTACAAGTCCTACATGTGACTGGCTGGTCAAACAAACAATCTAGCCCGACCTGAAAATGGAGAAGCACTGAACAAGAAAGGCTAGACCAGAAGTCACACATGCAATTGACTGCTCAACATTTTCAACCAATAAGTAGTGCTCCGTTGTGTTCTGAGGAGGCAGCATCAGAGTTAAGGCCCTGATACACCATGGAGATTGTCGGCCATTGGTCCAAGTTGGACCAACGTGGCATTGGTGTCACTTTTTTCAGTCCTGGAAGTTGCTTGAAGGGTTAGTGGGACAAACATGAGGTAATTGTTTAAGTGTATATGATTGACACTGGTTTGATATTTGGTTTGTACCAAATAGCATTGGGATAGTTATTTGTGTTGTATATATGATAAATATGATTTAATTGTTTAAATTGTGGAGATAGATCCCGGGGAAACTTCTTTCTACTCCTTTTTGGACATGTAATATTTATTTATGTAGTTTATTTATGTGCTTTGAGAATTGGAATTGAATTGTTTACTCTGCTCTCTATTTCCCCTGTTCCCATGCCAATTTAATCATAATCTGATCTGCATATGTTCAACATTAGTTTCTGGGCTTTTTACCCTACTGGTAATCTAAAGAAGTGGTACTTGATCAAATGGAACAAATTTTAATTGACAAGAGTATGTATTTAAAATGCATCAGTGTACATTTCTGCAATTACTTTGCAGCTATTTCATGTGTTATCTTCAATATGTTTACCTGTTTGTATTCCTATCAGCTTTAAGTTTCATCCAGTTTCCCTAGGGATATATTTAAATTTTCATTGAATCGTATATTTTTATTGCACACTCACTCTGTTTTTCTCTTTCTCTTCCAGTATCTCCCTGTCTGTCTGTGTGTGACTGCGCTGCTCACTTCCCTGGAAAATGTGGTGAGAAGGGAAGTTGGTGGGAGTGGGTAGCAGTTGGATTTAAGTATCCAGGCTCCTTTCAGTCAGAGAGAGAGACTCTATAAAAGAGGCAGTGAGGCATGCTGGAGGGCAGGGAGTGATCTGCGGGCTTCTTCTACCTGAGAGGAAACACAGGACACACACACACACACACACACACTAACGCACGCGCACACACACACACACACACACACACACACACACACACACACACACACACACACACACACACACACACACACACACACACACACACACACACACACACACACACACACACTATACCAATGGGCTGTCAAGTGCAGCTGAGAGAGGCTGTGAGTTGGGCAATCACAATGGGCCCCTGGGGATAGAAGGTGACCCCTAGGAGTCTATAATTTAGAAAGGGGTTAGTCTATCATTCACAAACTCTCTGAACAGACTCATATGGGCAAGACAGGCAGTTCATTATCGCTGAGGAGCAGGCAGAGGGGAGGAGGGAGGAGGAGCAGAGAGGAAAGACAGGAAGAGGGCTGAAAAGAGAGAAAGAAGAGGGAAGAAAAGGAAAAGAGACGGTGTAAATAGAGTTCCATAGTGAATTAAAACTAATAATCTAATAATTTGAAATAATCAAATAAACTAATATTAGCAAAATAAGCTTCCTTTTTTACATTAACAACAACAACTAAGCAACAAACAATACAGAGAGCAAAGGTCACGTCCATGGAGGCTACAGTTCCCAAAAGTCTTGTGTTATAGAGAAAGTACAAAAAACAAACAAATAGGATATCTTTCATGGTCAACAAATCCTCCAAACCATACGACAATATAGGTTGTTTGATCCCTTGATCCCTACCCTCTAATACAACCCACAGGAGCGTTTCATAAAATAGCGCCCCTAGCAGTAAACCTGTTTGAGTCGTGACTCACTCAGATCTTTAACCCGACTCTTTAAATTAACTCATGAATCGCGAGTCTCTAGTATCATTAACTCGGATCAGTTGAGTCCTACCACAGTTCGATCTAAAATGATAACAGCGCCACACACAAACCTCTTGCAACATTAGCTACTACTAGTCCTAGCCATCTTAGCTGCCAAAAGCTTTATAACTTACAATTTCGTAGGCAAAAACAACTCCACAAGTCAACTCAAGCAACTGAGTGAGCAGAGAGACAGTCCGAGGTTATAGGAACTTCCCGACCCGCAGACTCAGAGCCAGAAACATTGCAAGCTCGCAGACCACTCAAGAACTCACGAGCCCTCGATGACCCATGAGTTCTCAATGACTCACGAGTCCTCGACGACCCGCGAGATCCCGCGCGAGTCAGTCAGTCGTGCGGAGTTACGTTGTCATGAGTGGATCAGTAGCAGACGAGCAAGTTAAGTCTCTCCTTGAGCTCAGGGTAAAGCAAATCCACAACAAAAGCCATTCTTTCACTTCTGAAATAACATACAATGTTCTGCACGTAGCCTAGCTAGGCCTACTGTAGGTTTGGTGTATAATTGGAGTATATTAAAATGCAATTAGGTCGAGCAGACAGTCCAAAACATTGCAAGCTCGCCTCAGCTCGCCTATAGATCAATACTGACTCAAGTGACTCAAGTGACTTGCACAACCCGGATCAGTTTAGTGAGTGACTCAGAATAACCCAAATCCTTAAAAGGAATCGAATTTGCCAGGCCTACATAGCAGTGGTAGGAAATACGACCTCATATGTAAACCAGAGAACGTCGGTCTCGGTTTTAAATGTAAAGGTCGCGATTTTAAACAGCGTTGTGAAATGGTCGCAGTTTGGTTAGGTTTAGGCACAATAACTACTTGGTTATTTTTAGGCACCAAAACTACTTACTGAAGTTTAGAAAAAGATGGTGGTATGGGTTAAAATCAGATGTTACTTCGCTTCCTGGTTAGGCACGTGATGCTGAACGTGATGTTCGTTAAGGAAAAAAAAATGAATTGTTAACTTTTACAAAAAGAACTTGAACACTGCCCCCCAAGTCCTGTGTTTGTTTGACCCGTTCACCACCCCAACCTACGTCCCACCACGGCCACTAGAGGGCACCACCACTAGAAACATAAATATAGGTTATAATTGCTGCTTGTACAAATTACTTCTGGGAGCGTTTTTCGGGAGAGGACAGTTTTTTACTGGTACATGGAAAAATAAACATTTCAAACACCAACATATGGCTTTTCCTTGTGAAGGTCAGGGGTCATAGTAGTAGTGCAACACCCCTGCAGTATAGCTTAGGGCATTCAGTATCAATGTAACCTATGTATGTGTCACCTTTCGTTTCACAACCTCATAGCTTGGGGTCTACCTTGGATGGTTCAGACATTATGGCAGGGCAGCGTTGGCCTAAAGGTTAGAGAATCATCGGTTCAATCCCCAGACCGGCAGGATAAAATCTGGGTGGGGAAAGTAAAAGAGCAGTGCTTGTCCCTCCCTCATTACCACCAGTGAGGTGCCCTTGAGCAAGGCCTTTAACCCCAACCGCTCTAGTGGAGCTGCTCAGAGGCCAGCAGATCAGACTGTGGTTGCACTGGGCAGCTTCCAGGTATGTATGTGTAACTGTGTGAATGTGATCAGGGCGTTTCTGTAAAAGAGAGGCTTCCTCTCGGTGAACCTTCCCTGAATAAATAAAGGTAAAAAAATTTTTTTTTAAAAATGGCTGCTAATCAAAATCCTTTTGGAGAAAATCACACTTGTTTGCATATAGGAAAAAGGTTAATAGTCTACAGCCATGCTAGTTGCTCTATGAAGCTATTCTTAGGCACAGTGGTGCTTTGAGCGAAATGCTCATTTGGGGTTCAGTGTCTTGCCCAAGGACACTTCACATGTGGATGCCAAGCTTTTACTAAGGTCATTTTAAAATTTCATATTAGTGACTGTCAACTGATTCACAAAAACTATTTGGTATTATATTATATTGTATTTTGAATCTATATTCAATCTCATCAGGTTGGCAAGGATCCAATCATTCACAGGAGAAAAATATCTTACGAGGCAGATGTATAGTGTGAACTGTGAGGTGCTGGAATAATAGAATGTTGATGCTCATTTGGACTATGGCTGCTTGTTTACTGGTGCAGCATCATCCTGCTGCCAGTGTTGGTGTTCTCACTATTTGGGTCTGTTCAGGTCGATTACATTTTGGATCTAATTAGCTTTGGGTCCATTTGGTCAGACAATTAACATCGTTCCACAGGCCACAACGTTTCAATTAACATTGTTTTTGTTTTACAGGTTTTACAGCACATTTGGCTTACGTTTCACTTTCACAGATCTCATCGACCCTATTTCCATTTTTTTCCGTTTTCAGATGAGCATGTAGCAGTTAAAGAGCCAGATATGAGACCAAACTAGAGCTAGAAGGAGAGTGAACATTGAACTCACATTAATCAGGTGCACAAACAGAACTCTAAGTGAATGCTTATGTTGCTTTGTGTCCGCTGGATGTGTAAATATGATACGATATGATGCTTTAGCCATAACAAATTTAGAAGCTAGCTATGGTAGTTCTGTCAGCTAGTTTTGATGTTGTCTGCCCCCTAGTGCCATGCATGTAGATGACCTACATGCAACAACACATGGTGTGTTTACACGGTTACTAGTTTCTGTGTGTGTTAGGCGATACCACACAGAGCTGTGACGAAGGAGCAAAATACAGACATTTCACACACACACACACACACACACACACACACACACACACACACACACACACACACACACACACACACACACACACAGTTTTTCAGCTCATTAGGCAGAGGGTTGCATGTCTAATCAGGTTTTGTGTGGATGGTGCAGGGTCATTATGATCTAATTTACCTTCAGTGGTTATTCAGCTGAGCAGAAAGGGAGGGAAGAGGAAGGAGGACGGAGGGAGGATGGTCCAAATCTGACGGGAACTTGTGCAATTGTTTGTCACACTGATATGAAAACATAATATCTGCATCTTCTGTGGCAACGTTAGGGTCACTGAGTAGATTTTTGTTTCTATGACTTATTGCAGCAAGTTGACATTCTCACTGTGGCTCATCATTAAAACACATTTAAATTTCAATTGTTTGTTTTCAACAAGGATGACATATTTGGACTGTTTCTTTCATCATTGTGGGTGATGTTAAAATAGCAAGATGTGTTATTGGAAAATAAAGACAGAAATTGATAATATAAAGATTTATTTTATCCTTAAGACACCGTAAATAATAACTTTGTAAAATACATGACTTTACTAGGGCTGTACAATTAATTGAAATTTTTAACAAAAATTGCAATACGGACTAGTGCAATATCCAAATCACAGGGGGGGTGCAATATTTGTTAAAGGCAAAATATGTGTCAAACCGTTCTGAATTAAGTATTGTGGTGCTGCAGAGACATTCCGGCCTACAACTCCCATCCTACAGACTAAAGAAAAAAATCTTTGTTTGGTACAGATCCTTGCAAAAATCACACTACTCATTTTTGAAATCTTTTTTATTTTAATGTTTTCAGTAAAAATGAGAATAATGATACAAAAAATACCATTTCCTCCAATATCGTGAATCATGTCGCAATATCAGTCAAAATAATTGCAATTAGATATTTTCCCCCATATCGTGCAACCCTAGTCTTTACCAGTCAATCTGAATTTCTTATACTCTGCAGAAAGAAATACCAAAAAAACGACTGCATGATATTAATTATCTAATACAGTGAAATAATGTTGACTCAATAGATTTTTATAAAAATGAATAGTTAAAGTTACAGTAATCAATTGAACTTATATGAACAATGGGACATGTGTAAGGTGACTCACAGAGATTTATTACCTGACTCTGTAGTTTTAACATTTTAGCACCTTGCAACTCTTTGGTTTTATGCCCCGCAAATTGACTGTTTTGGTTCAGTCTCAACTCTCAGCGCTCTCATCAACCTCATTTCCAGCAGCAGGCATCTGTTTTCAGTGAAAAAGCTCTGATAAAACCACTGTACAGTACCTGCCCAGCACCAAACAGCAGACAAGGTTGATGACAAGCTGGCGATCATACAGTAGTGGAGCGTACAAAGAGAACGATTTTCAATTTGGAGACCAAAACAGAGCAAAAAGGAGAGTACATATTGTAATTACATTCATTTGGTAGACACAAACACAACTCCAAATAAATGACGATGTTGTTGTTGCTCTGTGTCTGCTGGATTAATAGTTTGCTAACATGTAACATATAACATGCAATATCAACTTTAAAAGGCCATTATACAGTATGTCACGGAGGTTCAAAGATGGAAGATAAAAAAAATAAATAACTGACCTTATCTGACAAAAACAAAACAAAAAACACCTTCAATAAAATAAAGATGATCGATTGTAATCAGGGAAATGTTATTTTACTATTTTGTTGTTAAGCTAGAAAAACCACATCCTGGGCTACAGAGGTACTGTGGTGCACACAATGAGATGCAAATTAAATTATGAATCATCCGTATGTTGTATTGTATTCATGGGGAACAATTTGTTCAAATTAAATCATATTTCTCCTTCTTTATATATGAACAAATACAACCACAATGTAGAGGCCAACTGGCCCTAACTTTGGGCCCCAGGAGCTGGTTAAATTCCAAGCTGTTGTATGGTGCAGGAACATATACATGGGGGTCCACTGCCTTTGTTCAAGTGTGTTAAATGGGTTAAAGAGTAGTGTCCAGAAGCAACAGTGTGTGTCTTGCTCAGCCTGCAGGGATAAAGACCTCCATATGATACTGGTCAGTCAGGTCCAGCAAACAGGCCAACAGGGCCGACCACCTGCCAATCAAACAGAGCACACACAACAATATGTGGGAGTCAGCCTGAACCTGAGCCCCCCCACACACACACACACACACACACACACACACACACACACACACACACACACACACACACACACACTCATATTGACACACAGAGCCCCCTTAAATATACGTCTCTAAATAAACATACCATGAACACTTGGGTTCAATGTGATGACTAATAGTATTATTTGTACTGCTAAACACATAGAAAATACTATATATCCAAGATTTGGTTTATTTGTTAGGCTACAGAATATATTTGACATTAGCTTTTTTGCTAACCAGCCACTGTGGCTAGTGGTTTTCTAAAGTCACTATACACTCAGCATTTTCACTAGCCATAATTGTGCTGCTGGGAAATTACATTTTATCTGAATATGGTGTGCTACAATTTACTTGAAGAACTAGATTTACAACAGTTTTTTCCTCCAACATTTATGCTAGAAAACAAAAAATTAAAAACGACACATGTCAACATTGCTAAAATAAATGAATGATAAGTGTATGAGAACAGAAAAACAAAAAAACTGACAAGACATTAGGCCTTCTGCCCCAGTGTAGTGTGCTGCCTTGTCTCTCCCCTTTCTCCGTGTGTTTTGATTACAGGAGTGGAGTCAGGTGTGCAGGAGTCAGAGCCAGCTGCTAGTCATCAGCCTCATCCTGCTCTGCTATATATGTATGAGTGAGAGTGCATTTGACTTCTGAGGAAACTCACTACTGGACAGCTAGATATTAAGTTAAGTACTTACTTTATTGGGGCTTTGCTGCTTCTTCTACTTTTTCTACTTCTGCTGTGTGTTTTTGCTGGATTGGCTGTGTTCTTTGGCAAAATGTAGTGTTTTTTTCTTAAAGTGACTGACTGAAACTAGCTTAGTGTAGTGATGGGCGAACGAAGCCGTGTGAAGCTTCTGAAGCTTCTTCCTGATTGTATTGCAAAATGATCCGAAGCATCAAAGCATCGAAGACAACACGGTGACATCCGGTGGTCAGCAGAAATGACAGCGGCTATGAACTCGACACAGCCAAACAAAGCTTATAATATGAACATAGGAGAGACAGAATGGACACATGCATATGGCATGACATGACTGAACTTGAATTAAATGACATGAACATGACGGAATTAAAAATATAAAGCCTATGTTTGAATATAACATAATATAATAATATAAACTACTAGGATTTGAATGTAAGTATGTTTAATTAGGCTAAATATGGATTCAATATACTGCAGCAACAATGCCACCTTCTATACGTAAAATTATGTACAGGTGTATGTAAGTAGGCTAATTTCCATTAATAGGCTAATCAAATAAATTGCAAGCCACACTCATAAATCCCGCGATGTTCCAGTGAAGTCTAACGGGCCATTGGTAAGCACGTATCGACATGAATCCAGCAAACCCATCCAGAGTTTCAGTGACGTTCGAAGCTTCGAATGTCATCAGTCACGTGCTTATTTCAATTTGATACAAGCTCCAACACACTGTTTCGAACCAGTGTGCTTTGCGGAAGTGATACAAGCTTCGGTGCCTCGGTGTCAAATGTCCCATCACTAGCTTAGTGTGAAGTTGGGGAGTGGAGGTTAATGACTGTCAGGTGCTTTGAGTGATTAGCCAGGGTGTTTCCTCCTCACCTGTAGCCAACACCAATCGCCTCCTTGTATTTTATCTATCTATCTATCTATCTATCTATCTATCTATCTATCTATCTATCTATCTATCTATCTATCTATCTATCTATCTATCTATCTATCTATCTATCTATCTATCTATCTATCTATCTATCTATCTATCTATCTATCTATCTATCTATCTATCTATCTATCTGGGAAGTTAAGTGGGCTTGATATCTTGTATCTTACGTACACTGCTTGGTGTCTTTATATGGAAATGTGCTGCTTCTCCATTCTTGTCTATGTATCCTCTCAGAGATACTACAAACCTTGCATTAGCTCGCAACATTTCCTCAACCCGACCTATTTTACCTATCCCACCCATTCCACACAAACTCAACACCTTGTTGCAGGTGGCCTGTGGAACTGTCAGTCTGCCACTTGCAAGACTGAGTTCATCTCTGGCTTTGCCAGCCTGAAAGGTTCTAGTTCAGGCTCTAGTTATCTCACGTCTAGACTATTGCAACTCCCTCCTGAGTGGCCTGTCTGCATGTGCCATCCGGCCCCTGCAGCTCATTAAGAACGCAACAGCTCGACTTGTCTTCAACCTCCCCAAGTTCTCGCACACTGAAAAAAATAATGGACCGGTATATCTGTGACCACTGAGACTGCTCTATGGCCCCTCTTGTTGCCAGATATCTTGGTTTGTGTGTATGTTGTTGTCTTTAGCTGTCTAGTGTGTGAGCTTTGTTGTTTATGTGCCATTTATGTTCTGCAGAGCAGGAACCTGCTGAAAATCAGTTTTATACTGAGCCAGGCCCGATTGTGTCTAATCCTTTCCTGTTTTAATAAATGAAATGAAATCCCTTGACTTCCTTGCCCTCACTGAGACCTGGATTACACCAACCAACACATCCACATGCTGCTCCCTTTTCTGCATACTCTTTCACCCACACACCCAGACCTACTGAGAGGCAAGACTGGTCTCATTAACCCCAAGTGGAGATTTTCTCTTTACCCACTTCCACAGTTTACCCTACTCTCTTTTGAACTTCATGCTGTTACCATAATTCATCTGGTACAACTAGTCATTGTTATCTACTGCCCACCAGGTCCTCTGGGAGAGTTTTTGGAGGAGCTGGATGTCCTTCTTTCAAACATCCCTGAAACTGGCCCTCCGCTGGTACTTCTGGCCAACTTCAACATCCAGACAGAAGTCATCTGCCTTTTTTACACCTTCTCTTCTTTTGCCCTCTCCCTCTCTCCTTCACCACCCACTCACAAAGCTGGCAACCACCTAGCTCTCATATTCACCAGAAACTGCTCTACATCCAACCTCACTGTTATGCCACTCCATACCTCAGACCATTTCTTCTTCTCTTACTCTCTCCCACTGTCCCAAGCTCACAACCATATCTCAAGAGACACTATACCTGTCCGCCGTAATATCCGTTCACTCTTTCCTTCTTGTCTGGCGTCATGTTCTTTATCAACCCTCCCTCCATCTGACTCTTTCTTACTAATGCCTCCCAACGCTGCCACAGACACTCCCCTCTCTGCTCTATCCTGCTCTGTCTCTCTCTGCCCTATTACTTCACGGCAGGCTCGCAAGTCCTCCCCAGCTCTGTAGTTATCTGACTCAGTGCGTGCTGAAAGATCAACTATACGGGCAGCGGAAAGGAAATGGCGGAAATCTAAACGCCCAGATGAGCTGCTTACCTATCACTCTCCTTTTTTTTTTTTTTTTTTTTTTTTCAAAACCCCAAAAAGCTTTTTTCTATCTTCTTTAACCTTCTAGATTTCCCCCAGTCTACCTCCTCACTCCTACCAACCCACTTTGTCAACTACTTTGTAAAAAAGATAGATGACATACGCTCTTCATTCTCCACCACACTTCCTGAAATTATCTTTCCATCCCATCCAGTATTGTTTCCTCCTTCACCCCTCTATCTCCAAATCAAATTCTTACTTTGATTACCTCCGCCCGCCCAACCACCTGCCCCCTTGATCCTATCCCTTCTCACACTTTCCAGTCTATTGCTCCTGACCTTCTTCCTTTCCTCACCCATCTCATTAACATCTCCTTGTTAACTGGCTGTTTCGCCAACGCCCTCAAAGAGGCAAGAGTGACCCCACTACTCAAAAAAACCAACACTCCTCTGAGGTAAATAACTACAGACACTTCTTCCATTTCTATTCAAAACTCTTGAGTGTGCCATTAATAATCAACTCTCTACCTATCTACTGCCTTTGACACAGTGAACCACCAGATCCTCATTTCGACACTCCCGGATCTGGGTGTTTCAGGCTCTGTGCTCTCATTGCTCCATCTTACCTGGCAGACCGAACCTACCAGGTAACTTTGAGAGGATCTACCTCTGAACCTTGCCCACTCAAACTGGGGTTCCTCAGGGATCAGTCCTGGGTCCCCTCCTCTTTCTCTGTACACAAACTCTCTCTGGTCTGTCATTCAGTCGCACGGCTTTTGTTACCACAGCTACTCAGATGACACCCAACTAATTCTCTCCTTTCTGGAGTCTGAAACTCAGGTAGCAGCATGTATCTCGGCCTGTCTGACTGACATTTCTTCTCGGATGTCCACACACCATCTGAAACTCAACCTCGACAAGACTGAGTTCCTTTTCCTTCCAGGGAAGGGCTCTCCTGCCCTAGACCTGACTATAACAATTGACAACTCCGTGGTAGCCCCCACCCAGACTGCTAGAAACCTGGGTGTGACACTTGACGACCAACTCTCCTTCACTGCCAACATTGCTGCAACTACCCAATCTTGTAGATTCATGCTGCATAACATCAGAAGGATACATCGCCTTCTAACGCAGAAGGCGGCTCAGGTTCTAGTTCAGGCTCTAGTTATCTCACGTCTAGACTATTGCAACTCCCTCCTGAGTGGCCTGTCTGCATGTGCCATCCGGCCCCTGCAGCTCATTAAGAACGCAACAGCTCGACTTGTCTTCAACCTCCCCAAGTTCTCTCACACTACACTGCTCCTCCGCTCTTTTCGCTGGTTACCAATTGCTGCCCACATCCGCTTCAAGACACTAGTACTTGCATACAGGGCCACGAACGGATCAGCCCCAGCTTACATCCAGGACATGGTCTCTATGGGCTCTGCATCAGCCAACCTACTTGCTGCCCCCTCACAGTGAGGAAGAAGTAATCACTCAGCGAAATCCCGACTGTTTGCTGTCCTGGCTCCTAAATGGTGGAATGAGCTACCTATTGACATCAGGATGGCCGAAAGCCTATGAATCTTCCGCAGAAGGCTAAAAACTCATCTCTTCCGACTACACCTCGGATAAATAAAAAATCTTGAACCTGCACTTTCATATGGCTCTTTGTAGCTTTGCTTATTTAAAGCTAGTGTACTTGCACTGTTGTCTGGAGTTTGAACCTTCAGGGTTGAAAGCACTTAATTGTAAGTCGCTTTGGATTAAAGCGTCAGCTAAATGACATGTAATGATAGATATTCTAATCCTGTGTTGTTGTTTTTTTTTTTTTTTTCACATTTCAGACTCAAACCCTGGACCTCTGTGTCAAGGCATAAACCTCCCCTCCCTTTATATGTGCACCACTCTACCCGCCCTCGTCACGTGAAATTGTACGAGGTACAATTCCAGTAAAATGTAATCCTATCAGGTCCTTCAACTTGTGCATTGTCACCCGGTTGAATGGCACCGAGACTCCAGGATCCAGCCAAATCTCGGCAAAAGCACACCACAGTTTATGGTGAAACCGACGCAGGCGCAGAGGCATGGATCCCCCAGCTCACCGTCTGACGCCTGCACACTGGCCAGCAGGATGCCCAGCAGAGAAGTGGCAGTCGGTGTTCAATTCATCCAGGCTTGCCTCTGTGCCCCCTCTGATGTAGCGATAGAGATGGTCTTGCTTGTCCATGTAGTCGGGATCGTAGCCGATAGACATCTTCACCTTTTCTTCTGTGGTTAATCTGATGTTAACATTTAAAAACTCTGCCCAGCTAGGCTAACAGAGTCAGAAGGAAACTGGCGAGTTGATTTCCCCATCCAGCGTCAACCACATAAAGCACAACTAATATTTGTAAAATAGACAATTCAGCATAGGTTTTGCTTTTTTGCAGAAAACCGTAAAGTTGCAGGTCATAAAATCTAAACAATGAGCTGAAAGGTGCTAACAAACTTTGTAGAGCTGCGGGATACTGCAAAGTCTAGTGATGATTCTCTGGGGATTCGTTACTTCAAGCAACACCTTTTACATTAGACATTTGATTAATTGTTAAAGTAAAAAAAATGTATGAACAGCTTTAAAAGACGTATCATGTAAAAATACACAAGACAGTGGTCAACTGGTCCACTCAAAAGTTCTGCCCATAAACAGTTTAAAAGTTCAAAAGTGAGGATAGGAAGATGCAGACATTTAATCATCTTTATTCCTAACAATATCAATGTAGCCTTGCATTTTGACATGAGATGCTGCTATTACACTGAAAAAACGCCTACAACATGCTATTGAAATGGTTGACAGTAATGGGATAAAATATGCAACACAAATTGTATGTATGTATGTATGTATGTATTGTATTGTTTTGGCATTGTGCCTCTGAGGATATTTGTGTTTTGCCTCCTGTTTCAGATACCTGTCAGTATAAAAAGTAATCAAAATGTTCTACTTTTCACACCACAGCTAAGTCGTCCAGTGAATTCTCAGCGTGCATCGCCGTTTGCTCCATTTCAAAGACTTGCATTAATCTTTTATAGTAACACTTCAACTCTATCGCTCGTCTAAGCTGTGTTTATCTTTTCAAACGCCTAGAGAAGTCATTCACTGACTATCATTCAATCAAACTGCCCTGCCACAATGCAACTCCTCTACAAATCAAAGCATCTAAATGATGCCATTCTTTTCACGCTGAATTTCAACTATTCGTAATTCTTTGGGGCGCTCTTGGCACATTTGATTAGGAGATTAGCAAAAAAAACAAAAGAATTGGTAGAAGAAAAAATAAGAAGAGCGGCTTTGCGGGGGTGTTTACAGATTTCAATTGTGTCCGCTGACAGACTGCATGGTGTGCGGTCGAGGTCTTCAAGTGCTACTTCACACTCACATGTTTGTGCGGATTGGCGCTCTGATCTGCTTAGATCAGTGGACTTACAAAAAATCTTTTCTGTGGACCCACATTTTAAAGCTAGTATACTCTGTTGCATAACCTGCATTGTGTTATGAGGCTGTATAATGTCATGCTGAAAGAATTCAAAAAGGCTAATAACGGAGTGGTTGGGTTAGAATAAAGCACAAAACCTCCACTTTTCCAGAATCATCTGGAGACTCACACAAGCCTTCCCATGACCCAGTAGCACTGGGTCCTGACGCACCGTGTGGTCTGATCAGTTGACCTCAATTTGCACTTCAGATTCAAAACAAAAAAGGTCCTTCACAGAAAGTCTGTTTACAAAGAAAAGCGGCAACTTCCAAATCCCTTCAATCTGAAATCAGTGTCATAAAATACTGTGTTACTGAGTTAGTGGGGTGGCGTGAGGATGGGTAGTGAGTGGTCAGTCTGTTAACTTCACAAAAGCCTCTTATTAGGGAGGTAAGGTGACCACAAACACTAATGTGCGTCTAGATCTGTGACAAACACAGATGTGCCTTTGGTGGAAAAAGTATTCAGATCCTTTACTTTGGAAAAAGTACCAACACATTAGTGTAAAAATACTCTATTACTGTACGTACTGTACGAGTAAAAGTCCTGCATTCAAAATCATATGTATGTGAAAGCACATATTAGCAATATATAAAAAAGTATCAAAGTAAGTGTACTAAAGATTTTTAGAAATGTGGCATATTCATATGCAACATTAATACATTTTTAATACTGAAGCAATGTGTAAGCGGCATTTCAGCGTTGTAGCTTGAAGTGAAGCATGTTTGAGCTAAATTACGTTATATACAGTTAGTTTAGTCCTGTGGTTCCCAATCTAAGGGGAGGGCCCCTCCAAAGGGTCCAATCTGAGTTCTGTAACAAATGGATAATTTTTTTGGACTTTGTTCCTACTTTGCTTTTTGATTAAATGTTAGATCATTTGACTTCTTAGGGCCGATTTTTTTATTTTATTTATTTATTTATTTTTTTAAATGAAACTATCTGATGGGAAATCAGATGGTTGAACTCACATAGCAACTCCCACACATCTGAAAAATGACAAGGTGTCCCAGCTACAAACCACAGCTTTTGATTTAGTCTTTAACAATGTATTGTATGTTTTTAGTTAAAGCTTAATCTGAAAAGTTATTTGTTAATATAGCTGTCATATAAAAGTAGAGGAGTAAAGTACAACTTTCCCTCTGACATGTAGTAAGGAGAAGTACGGTACCTCAAATTTGTACTTAGGTAGAGTACTTGAGTAAATGTACTTTACTTCCAACCACAGCTTGAACAAGACACTTTACCCTCCACCAGGTTAAGTGAAGCTGCTCACATGAATATTTATCAAAGCCTACTAATTTCATTTGTAACGTCTTGTTTTTCAGATTTTCAGGCTGGGTCAGTATCCATGTAGTCTATATGTTGTCAAAGTGAATCAAGATTTAAAAAAAAAAAAAAAAAAAAAATGTAATATGATTTTACCTTAACACGAACAGACCAATGCTGTTCATTAACTTTTGATTGATTGAGCCAACTCTGCCAACACAAAAGCTCAAATAGAATAGTTTGTTTTATTTTTATCTGACCAAACTCCTTTTATGTCAACTGCAATTTGTAAAATGTACCACCGATTACAATATTTTCAAACTGACAGAAAATACAACAGCAAAAGGTTGAAGGAGTCTTCATGTACAAAAAGCACTACACTTAAAGCTATAGTGCTTAGTTTCTGTTGCCTCCATTAGGGATTTCTAAGTAATGACAACAAAACTGTCGCTGCATCCACATGATACAAGCCTTCGTGACCGACCTAGCTTTGTAGCAACTCATTTGGCAATGGCTAGAATTTAATGGACATTCATTTAATATCAAAAAGTTACGCACTAAAGCTTTAAGTTAACTACTTACGCTGACTGTGAGTCAGTGTAAACTTACATACTGATACTGTAAAAGCCGCAATGTGAATATTTGTTTATAAAAAAAAAAATCATTCCATTAATTTACATGGTGACAAACATCCAAATATTTGTATTTCATTTTAGGAGCTGCAACATTTTACCACAAGAGGGTGCTGTGCGCACATTGGTCAAGTGTCTTCCATGCACTCAGGGGTCTTCAACGTTTTTTTAAGCCAACTGAAACCGAGACGGATCAGGGACCCCCTAGTACATATATTGTATAAAATGAAGTTGCATATTAAACTGAGCCTACAATCACATGTGGGCGACCTAGAGCCTTTATACATAAATATTTAGTGCATACAATATTAAGCTATTAAAAAAGCCTAATAATTGTTGGCATGATTTTATAAATCATGTTTTAATGTTAAACATACATGTGGCACAGTGAATCCTTAGGGTTAACTGTATCTGTGGATGGCCTTAGTGACTACCTTACCTATAGGCCATTAAGCAGTGGGGATTTATATTTGTTGATAATATGTTGGATTCATGTGAAGACTCTACAATTTTGGAAAAAAACTTTTAAAAATTAATAATTTGAAGGCCCCCCCCTGCATTGACGCTGAGGACCGCCTAAGGGTCCCGGACCACCTGTTGAAGATCCCTGCTCTACATTATATTTGTCAGTAAAACACACTACAACACTTTTCATAATTTTCCTGGACTGTCGCTGACATACCTTTTCCATGTCCAATTAAGCAGCAGGTAACAGCTTGAAGTCTGAATATCAATGACTACAGAAGGGATTGAACATAGCATTTGACTTATGGTTACATATAATGTAGCCTTTGGTTCTCTGTTGTCATTTATTAAATCATTGAATAATAGACAAATGACACACAGACTACAGCCATACATAATATGTACGGTACATTTTCTGTTTCACTGTGTCTCAGGGTCAGTGCCTTGAATAATGTCTTTGATTCTCTGTGTGTCTGCCTGCAGCACTTCGTTGTGAGGGGAAATCTTTAGAGCAGCTTGGTAGTCTTGTAGCCCTGAGAAAACATGTCACAGGTAGATCAGCTGACAGATGACCTGTTCAGCCATTCAGTTATCATTTTGAAAAAGCATGCTACAGTGATGTATTGTTGCTCTAACATTATTAGTCCAGTCATTTTATGGAAAAAAAAGGTAGAACAAATTGCAACAGAAGTAAACTCAACTGATTTTGTATCCTCAATATGTCCTGAGTAAGGAAAAAAAAAGCCCAGAAGAATCCCATCAGGGGAAGGTTTCGAAAAAGACCCAAATATAGCCTAGTCATTATTTTTCTCACGTGAATAGGGTAAAATTTTTTACCTTTTTAGATATCACAATGAAAATTAATGAGTTGATTACTTGCATCACGACAAACAAAAAATGGAAAAAATGGGATGAGTCTGAGGGAAGAACAGGACCTACCTTTTGTCCTCTGAATTCTCCTTACCCTTGTCTCCTGTTCTTCCCTCAGACTCATCCCCCAGAAACCCAGCCCCAAAATCTCTGCAATAATAATTAATAAAGGCTGGTTTAAAGTACTTCTTCCTGCCTCTATGTATTAATGCTTATGGGTAGCCTAAATGGGTTCCATTCAGACCTTAACATTAAGTCTTTTACTGTTATATGTCAACAAGATTCAACAAGACATTTTCACCTGGCTATACCCAATGTTTAGATCTGTTGTGGTATTTATGCAAATTAGCACATACGTAATTAGATTATGCACCGTTTACCCATGTTAACAAACAAGTTCAAAAAACTTGTAATACATTGTTTGTCTTGATGTAAGTAATCAACTCAGTAATTTTCATGGGGATATCTAAAGGTTAAAAATCGTACCCTATTCACGTGAGAAAAATAATGAATAGGTGTATGAATAGGCTATATTTGGGTCTTTTTCGAAACTTTCCCCTAATGGGATTCTTCAGTTTTTTTTTTTCCTTAGTCAGGAAATATTGAGGATACAAAATCAGCTGAGTTTGCTTCTGTTGCAATTTGTTATAGGTTGACCCACATTTTGGTGTAAAATGACTGGACTATATGTCTTTAAAGGGTATCTTTGGTATTTTTAAACCTGGACCATATTTTCCCATGTTTTTGTGTCTAAGTGACTACATTTGGCTGCGGTGAAACAAGCTGCAATGTAACGTTAAAGGGCAATTGCACATCTACAATTTGTGTCCACTAAAAGGACTGTTTTACCCATAGATATAAAATTGTTCTATATCTATGGTTTTACCACTGACATGGTCAGACTATTATTCTAAGCGTCTGACAACATTATGAAAAGGATCCATACAGAGGTTGAACGTTTTGTTGAAGAGTAACATCCTTTTTTTTTTTAACCAGAAACAGCGCCAAAGTCATTTTATCATGTAAACACGTCATTCAAAGTCCACAGAAACAATCACCACTCTGGTTTGGTTGAAATAAATCCTTAATTCACCCATTTACTCTCTCTCTCTACACACGCTAAAAGTATTGTTTATCTAAATGGTGAGTTTGGTGATGGCGATTTCGGGGCTGTTTCTGGTTAAACAAAAAGGATCTTATTCTTAAACAGGTCTATCTCTGTAGGGATCCTTTCCATAATGTCATCAGACACTTAGAATAACAATCTGACAATGATATGCTGTCAGCAGCAAAATCAGCCTTTTTAATGGACAGTCCCTATTGCCCCGTAGGATTACATTGCAGACCGGGTCGCAGCTTTCTTGCTCAATACAGGACCAATTTCAAAGAGTCTTGTTAGTTCCTTAGACATCAATACATGGGGAAATACGGTCCACGTTTAAAAATAAAAACTACCCTTTAAACACAAGGCAAAAGTGTTTATTATAGTGAGTGTATCGTTAAAACCAAGAAAGTCCAAAGGTGTATAGTAACAAAAAGTTAAAAAAAATTCAAGTTGCTGTTCAAACCTTCTGCATAGAGCTGTAGCTGGCAGAAAGCAGATCCTCGGCGGACATGGGCTCTGGCTCTGGCAGCTTCATTGGCAACAACTGGTGGAGTCAACAGATCAAGTGCCTGTAGAGAGACATGTGGGCAGATGTTTACTCTACTCTACATAATAGCTGGATGCAGCTTCTCTATCAGAATAATTCACAGTGTGTACATAACTCATGCCAAAGGTGGTAATACAGTAGAAACTAAATCAAACGTGAGAAAATTTGATATTTAACATGGTATTTATGATATTGCACATGATATCAAACACTTTCAACATAATTACTATTGAAGAAATGAACTGTATAGAACAGACACAACTTATTTTGACTCTCTCCTTTCACAGAATCTTCAGGTATTATAAACCCAGTTATCTCTTACTGCTATTTGCAAGTTTCAACCAACATGCACAGTGAAGCTTTAATTAAATGTACTTTTCAAAATGCAGTAGAGTACAGATGAACACAGATAATGTATAATCTATTACTCTATTACTATGGAGATAGTACAGACCTGAGAGGAATCCTCAATGGCCTTGTGAAGATTTTTCAACTTCAGATGACAAGCAGCCCTGTTTGAATACAGGGCTGGGATCTTTCTGTTGAGTCGGATAGCCAGGCTGTAGGCATTCACTGCACTCAGGTAGTCCCCAGTTGCAAAATATTTGCTGAATGAAAGAGTCTATTTAGTGATTCCACGGTTGAGAAAAAATAAGTACTGTTAAATAGTTTTGAGAGCAGACTTAATTTCACTTACTCTCCTTTGTCCTTTAACCAATCAGGGTTCCTCTCCTCTTCTTTCAGGTCCTTCAACTCTTTATCATCTGCGTTTACTGCATGCCTGGCTTCAGCTTGTTTTTTGAGCCACTGATTGGTTAAAATATAAAAAGTGCAATCTTAGTGTTAATTCCACTCACAAAGCATATGGATTCAAGCTTAACGCAAACTTTACATTTAAAAATGTCTTCATTAGACCCATAAAAGAGTTGTTCCGTGCATAGACTCTATTTCTCTGCTTATACATGGAGCAAATGAAAACAACAAAATCTGTTAAAACCACTAACGGATCTATTTCGTCTTGTTTCTCTAGCACTGCATCACTGATCCACAACACATGTGGCTTCCGAGGAATAATCCTATGGATCTGTTCATGTCATTATGTATGTTGTTATCAATCTGTATTAATAATGAGCTCTTATGTTTGGTACCAGTAGTTGATGTAACTAAGCCATGTATATTTTAGGTTATGCTGAAACTGTTAAAAAGCAAATTAAATGTGTAATTTGTTAATTGCATTTAAGTGGTAGTTTGCAATTATTTATTGACTATCACACAAAATTAATCATCTGTCAATCACCTGTCTGTCCCCATACTGTATCTTTATTTAGGCTTTTCATCTTAAGACAAGCCACTTGTATAAGTACCAAGTAGAACAGTTTGGAATTTCATTAATTTCTGTTGTGATCTTGGGTTCACTGCTACGAAACGTTAAGACATTACACAGTATATTAATACAGTAATAACAGGTGCAACATCATGTCAGCGAAACCGACCTCCCTAGCGCACGCTAGAAGGATCCATAGACAGTAAAAATAATGGAAGAAGCTTCTGTGCCTGAAAAGTGAAGCCAATGTGGAAGTTATTTAAACCTGCATTCTATCTCATTTCCAACAGGGGGCGACACCACTGGTTGCAAAAAGAAGTTTTTTTTTAGAAGTCTATGGGAGAATGTCCCTTTTACTCAGTAAACATTTTCATAATGAGTTTATGGCCTCAATTGCTACTTTCAAGTCTTCTTCAATACAGCATGATGTTCATTTTGTAAATTTTGGTCCCTTTTATTTTTAAAGCCGATGGGATTGCATGGGATGCTTTAGGAGCGTGGCTACCCACCAACCTGTCACTCAGGACAGAGGCTAAGCTATGCTAACCATGGCACTAAAAAATGTAAAAAAAAAAAAGTGTTTACACAACTTTTCAAAAACATTTGTTCGTTACACACCGGGGCGTGACGAATAAATGACACGACAACGCAAAATATACACATCAAAACTATTCATACCTTGACTTGAGATTGGGTGTGAGCGGACGAGAGAGAGCGATTGGAGCAGAGGAGAGTTAACGTGTACAGTGAAGATATCAAGTACAGTACAGTAGCTAGAGTCTGCAGTTGGAGCACAAATAAATGCTGTAGCTCCTCAAAACCACTGGAGGTGTACCGTGTCTTGTTTCCCCGGCGGCTGAGCGGAGTGACGGGGGTTAGCTCCGGAGACTTCAGCCCTGTCTCACAAGTCGAAGCAGGAAAAGCTAACACTATAGCTACTGTAAGCTATTAATTGAGTTTCCTTTTACTCTACTCTTTTTATTGTGAAAGCTGAGAAAAGAAAGATTGTCTCTGGTAAACGCTGCCTTTGTCAAAGTTGAAAGGAGAAATAAAGTTTGAGGTCTATACATTCTATGGTTCGGACAACAGCCTTTTTGTTGTTGTATTATGATCCTCATACGTAAACAACACAACATGATTGGTTGATGTCTTTAATCGCGGTGCAAAAGCTCAGAAAAATCGACCTGGTTTCTAAAAAAAATAAATTACAGTGCGTAATGTTTTGCATTCAACAGCTCGAACATATATATTAGCGGGTGAATTAATAGTACAAATAAAAATGTCCCCAGTGTGTAAAAGACCTTAAAAGTGAAAAGGTACAGTATGATCAAGTAAGAGGATTTTTGTTGTTCAACCAATTTTACACTTGATTCCTAGTGGCTGATCTTTTTGAACACCCTGCAGATGACAGAAAAGGAAATTGGCAACTCTTACGTCTTCCTCCTCTGGCACTCTTGATTCCCTGAGAGCTGTTGGGAAAACTCGTGGGGTAAACGTGACTTGAATGTTTCCAGTGAGTCTTGGAGCAGGCAGGTTTGCTTGTTTTCTCTTGCTCTTCCCTTCACTGTTGCCTCTTTGGTCTAAATGCAAGAATATGTTCATTAACATACCAAAACCAATTATTGTAAGAGCAAATTTGATCACACAGGGAATTACTTACCCGGTTCGACAGTTCCTCCAACTGAACCTTCAGTCCACTTCTTCTCTGTCATGGCTCGTTTGTTTTGATTGTCTCTCTGACTTTGGAGTTTGAGTTGGGCTTCTTCCTCTGCTTTTTGTTTCTGTCTCAGCTGCCATGCTGCCAACTCTGCTGTGGTTTTCTCTCGCTCATTGTCCTTCATTTTCTGGATACTGTCTCTTTCCTCCTTTTCAAGCTGAGATCAAGTTAAACATGCTATATATAAGTCCTTCTAGATTTCACAGCAGATTTGCAATGGTCATTTTGGACACTGGGTGATGTGAGATATGAGTAGAGTGTGGTGTATGTTACTGCCATACCTTCATCATTATCTCTAGTGCATATTTTTTCTCTGCATGCTGTTTTTCAACCTTGGATCTGGACTCTGAAGAAAGCTTTTCCTGGTATGTCAACAGAGCCCTCTCTCTGATCTCCTTCTTTTTTTCTTTATCATCTGAAACACATTCACTGGTAGATTAATTGAATGTAAAAGTATAGGACACTTTTAGCCAAGTCAAGGGGACATTCAAAACAATTATGTCTTAAAACCAGTGGTCCCTTCTGAGCTGAGAGTTTGCTGATCTCTGTTTAACTATTTAAGAACCGAACCTTGGGGTTGAAGTTTGAAGTTTTCCCTGAGTTTCCCAAAAGATTAGAAGTTGAGGAGGCAGTGGCAAGCAGCAGTTAGAAGGGAAGGTTTTTCTGCCAGTGACATCTCTGTGGTCTACATTGAGGTGGTGATGGCGCAGTGGATATGACACATGCCTTCGGTGTGGGAGATCTGGGTTCGATTCCCACTGCGATACATCAACCAATGTGTCCCGGGACACTTCACCCAAAGCTTCTCCAGAGGCGTGTGATCACACACACACACACACACACACACACACACACACACACACACACACACACACACACACACACACGTTGGCAGTGGGCAAGGAGGGTTGATGAGATTAAGAATGCGGGCCAGCTATGCATCGGTGATGCGATACGTAAACTCAAAACCATTTTCATCTTTCTTTCTACTAGGACCACGACCACTGCTATGGATTGCCTGCATCTCCCACTGATCTAAAGGCCAGACGCAGTGAAGCGTTGGCTAGGGTGGAGCGTCTTGCGCGAGAGATGAGAAACGAACGAACGAGAACGAAGGGCAAGGAACACAGTACGTGGTCTTCTGCAGGATCTGAAGGGGAAGAACCTCATAAATGAAGAGCTGAAAGAGAGACTTGATTTCTACTCAGGTAAAATAAAAATAAAACTTTTTTATTTATATTTAATACTTATATTTTGCCATCTTCATTAGACTTCCTACTAATTATTTCAAGGGAACTTACTTATTAGTCGGTGCTAACTGAGTTTCAGATATTCAGATAGACCTCCTGTCAAAACAAAGCCACGAGTACTCCCCAGAGGGAGTTTGCCATCACTCTCCATCTGCATGGTCCAAAGGCAACTATCTCAGAGAGTCTCTTCTACTTGACCTCCCACATCCACGTACTTTGCAAATGTATTCTTAGTGTAATTAGATTGCACCTTAAAAGTAATACAGGTTCAAAAACATTAGATAACAACTTTTCATTTTACAAAGGTGGATGAGTTCTGTGGATGCAAAGTCTGGCCTCAACATGATGATGATGATGTTAAGACCTGTTGAAAAGAAAAAAAAGCATTAGACCCAGCTAAATACAGATGTGTGACTCTCATGTTGGCTTCCATGGCCATCAAAAAGCATGTCCATTACAATCCTCATACCCAGAAAATGTCTGGATTTGTAGATATGGGGGATGGACTGAATGAGACGGATGTTGCCACTGAGGCTCTTGTTTTTATGGTTGTTGGCATACAAGGCCGCTGGAAGGCTCCAATTATCTTTTATATGACCAAGTCTCTGTCCCACACACAGAAGGTCCTGGTTGTGCATGCGTTGGAGGAACTGCATCATTATGGCATAAAAGTGGTGTGTATGACAATGGATGGGCACTAATGAGAGGGTCTTTGTGTTAATGGATGCTTGCCACATGTTCCGTGCCAGCTTCAACATGTATGTTGAAGCTGGCAGGGACTATGTAGCAGGCATACAGTCCGATAACCAGCACCACTGGACAGATCAACTGGGAATACATTGTTCATCTGAACGATGTTCAAGCTAAAGATGGACTGCATGCTGCCAATGAGGTAAGTTAAGCATGTTAATTTTGACTCGCAGAAGATGAAGGTATCCCTGGCTGCTTACACTACATTACCGTCTGCTTTTTTTGTGTTGCAATTTTAAACTCTGATTTATGAGGACTATGGTTAGCTGCTCCTCAGATCTCTGCAGGTTAAATCGAGACAGCTAGCTGGCCAAGACTATCTGTCCAATCTGAGTTTTCTGTTGCACGACTATAACAACCTTTGAATGTACACGTTCCACAAAAACAAGTTCCTTCCCGAGGCTATTTTGCAGCAGCACCGTGGCTCCGCTCTGCGCTTATGTAAGAAATAAAAATAATCAGTCAAGCTGGCTGTGCTGTATGAGGATACAAATTATAGTTGAATAGTATTGTGTGTTTAGTGTGTTTAGTGGAAGAGCACTGTGACAGCTTAGTCATGCAAAATGAGAAAAGGATACTGTGCAGAAAGCAGCACTGTATGACAGTGGTCAGAAAGCAACAAGAGTGCAGCAACAAAGTTAATATCAGTTTGATATCAGTTTGACCATGAAAGTAAGTACTTCTCAATCTGTGACGGACAACAGTGGCGCATTGTTCTTTCTGACCATCAGCATAGCTAAAGTCTGTCTAACAACTGATGAAGAGGGCGTGTGCCAAAAGACTGGGACCAGTCTGTGCACCAACCAGGGGACGCCAAGTCTAAACCACGGTACTCCTCCAACTTTTAATAAACAAATCAAAATGCTCTTAGAGACTGATATATGAATTCATGTATAAGCCACAAGATTCAGTCTGATGAGAGAAGCCTGTGTGCCTGCTCAACTCGGACCCGTGTACATGTTTATGCTCTTATGATTTTACTTAAATAAATACTTGTTAAACTTTTAAGTCCTCTCCTGTCTACTTAGTGGATTTTAACACGCACAAAGTGGTGACCCTGACTTGATCCACTGAGTGGCGCCAGAGGACTTTCCCCTGAATCGAGCAGACAGGACGGACTCCAGTTTTTCCTTCACTCAAAACAGCGCGCTGTCAAAATAAGGTAAGCAGAGACCTGTTAATATCTAACTTCTGCACATTGAGCATAACCAAATTTTTGAGTGAAGAAGAACAAGAGTGCTGTTGGTAAATTGAATGAACTCTTAAGAGTATAAAAGAAAACTAAACAGTAAAATGAAATTGCAAAATAAGAACTGATAACAGAGTGAAAAGAAAGCCTGTAAAAAGCTCTTGGTCCACTGTGATCGGGGAGTTGGGCAACAAAAATGTAATCTAAATTAGACCTGTAAAAAGCTCTTGGTTCATTGAGACCGGAGAGTTGGGCAAAGCTAAAATCAAAGAGGTAAACCTTCGAAGGTTCAATGGTCTGACGAGCCCTATAAATTGGCTAATTAAGAGACTCGTAAAAAGCTTTTGATCTACAACTGGTCGGAAAGTTGAGTACATTGGATGAAATAAAACCGTAAAAAGCTCTTGGTTAGAAAAATCGGAGAGTTAGTTTAATTTGAATTAATTAGAGGAATCGCAGTCGGTTGGTTGGTAGATACTGTAAAAAGCCAATGGTTGTGAATTCAATGCAATGACAGAAAACGTTTTACATTTTGATACGGAGGCAGATTTTGAAGTATATTGTGAAGAGAATAAAATTACCAGAGCGCTGTTTGATTTTGAGGTATACTGTGAAGAGGATAAAATTAATAAGGCACAGCTTGAAGTAAAAACAATTACTAGTGAGGGTTCATTGTGTGAAGTGTCAGAACAGACAGGGGAGAATACTTTAGGAAAAGAGTGAAACAGTAACAGGTAGTGGTGACGAAGTGAGTTTAGAGCTAGACTCAGATTTTGAGAGCAACATACAGCAGGACAAGAGACAGACTGACATTTCAGAGTCAAATTGACACTTTGAAAAGCTGAGAAAATTGTTTGTTGAAAATATATATATATATATATATATATATATATATATACGGTTTCTTATATATAGTGTGTTTCGGGTGCTGTTGGGGACTGTATCATAGCATAAAGAAGTGAAAGATTGTGCATACAGTGCTGAAATGGAAGAACTGAAAGCTTTTCTATTGGTGAAACTGGGGAAGAAAGCACCGGGGGGAGGCAGCAGAAACAATGGGTTGAGACAGGAAAAAAGATACTCTGTAAGTGGGAAAAGGAAGGACTGTTGGCAGACATAGGGAGAGATGAGGGGAATGTATTGAGAACTTTGAATATCAGAGCAGAGAGTCAGGCACGAGTGGCAGACAGAATGGAAAGACAAAGGAAATAGGGAGTGGGGACCTGCATGGGGGCGTAAACAAAAGAAAGCTGTAGAGAAAGATGTCACAAGGGGGCTGACTGAACTGCTGAGTAAACTGAAAAGGAAAAATGATAAGTTGGCAACATCTGGTGGCACAACTGAAGAAGTACCAGAAAAGACTAATAATAACCCAACCACAGCCACTGCCAGCGTGTACCCTTCCCTGCCACAACCAACAGCACCTCCATCCTACGAGGCTGTAACAGTGGTTCAAGCTCCTGTGGTGCCAGTAAAGAGAGGTGTACTGGAAGTGAATGGAGGAGTTCTGGATCTGGACATCCCACAACATAACGTCCTGGCGAATCTGGTGAAATGCACAGCCAACCTGACTGACACAGTTGACAAACTAGAAAATCAAATGCAAAACACCAGAGCAGAAATGAGCCAGCTCAAGGGGGAATCCATGGTGAGGGACACAGTCACCATCAGGCCAAGGACCCCCAGGACCATCCGCTGAATCACTCCAACTGCCACCATCACAATCAACGCCTCAGCTCCTACCCCAACCTCAGTCCCAGAGCACTCCTAGAGGGGGTCTGCAAGTGAGACCACCTCTTTTTGATCGATTTGCAAATGAGTATGCCCCCTCAGATAAAGGCTCCCAACACTCTGACTACACCTTCTCCAGCCACACCTCAGCGGTTAGCTTGAAGGAATCAGGAACTGACGTATCCTCTACTGACGATGAAGATGAACAGCAGCACAGAATTACAAAACTTCACCAAAAGGGGTCCACCACACGATGGAGTCATGCAGAAACTGCAGCTGCAAGGTGTGTTTGAAGGAGAAGCGAAGGTCACGGATGAAGCAAGAACAGTATATGACCTTAGAGACAGACCCAAAAAAGGGGGGGCTGGAGCTTTCCCTATTATGGAACACCCCTCAACCAACTTTGGAGTGTATGTGCCATTTAAACACAGAGATCTGGAGGGGTTACTGGATGACCTCCTGCCTATCACCCAGGGAGCTGGACCATGGATACGAAAGTTGGAAGAACTTTGCCAGGGCCAAACCCTGTCCCTAGGAGATATGAGAGCCCTCTTCACCAGAGCCATGGGTGGTGATGAAGCCAAACGCCTGCTCAAGAGCCTCCACATCTCCAGACATGACCATGATGGAGACAATTTTGGGAACTACAGAGGAGTTGTCTGGGATGGGCTTCGTGATAAATATCCCACCAAGGCCAACCCAGAAGCCATGACAGGCCTAACCCTGAAACCAGGCGAAGACCCCATTAATTATCTTAACAGGGCTAAATCTCTATGGAGGTCAGCTTGGGGAGAGAAGTATGACCGCTCCAAGGCCACCATCCTGCTGTGGAGAGAGCGATGCATAGTTGGTCTGCCTGAGCCAGTGCAAAAACAACTGAAACTCACCGTTGGCCTAGCTCACCTGCCAGAAGAACAATGGTTGGCCCACATCTCCCACACCGACCTACATCGCAAACAAACAGCCAAAGATGATGAAGAGATGCAGCAATTGACCAAAAGAGCTCTGAAGCTACAGGTCTCGAAAGCCACTGAAGAAGTTAATGCCAAGAAAAAGGCTGTTAAACAAATGGCAGTACAATACCCTGCACCTGCAAACCAGATGGGAGCCCTCTCAGACTTGTTGATCGAAGTACATGATGCAGTTCGCCAAGCAGTAGGAGACGCCATGACTCGATCCTTTGAGTGGAATGTGGGAGAAGTCGAGGACCCCTCCACTGCCGCAGTGTACATTCCTAATCCACGGGGTAGGGTCTCTTCCAGAGGAGGTCCCCCCAGGAGGGACTCCTCCTGCTACATTTGTGGCAAACCAGGACACTGGGCTTCTCAATGTCACTCACCTCCCAATGGATCCAGGGGAAGAGGCTATTCAAGAGGAGGAAGAGGAGGAAGAGGACAGTTTGCTCCCAGAGGCGGGTACAGACAACCCACACAGCAACAAACTCCACAGGTGCCTAACCAAAGCCACCTGCCCACTCAGGCTTGGATGGGAGAACAATACTCGTTGAATGCACCATAAATGGAAGGAAACACTTAATGTTGGTTGACTCTGGGGCTACATATTCCTGTATCACAACTCAGCTTCCCTTATCATATGACAGCACTGTGGTGGTTGGAGTCTCGGGAATGCCACAGAAACAATTCTATACCACGCCTGTCCCTGTCACTTGGAGAACTAATTGCACCACCCATCAGTTCTGGGTGAAGAAGAGGGTGTGCATGTCGCCTCCACACCTCCCCCTCTCACTCCAGCCTGCAGAATTCTCCATATGGCCCCAGCGCCATTGCCACCGGAGGAACCTATCACCACAGTCTATTGGCTCAGACTAGATGGCACTCTCCCACAAACACCTGCTATACAGTACCAGTATATGCAGTGTAGAAAATGGATCTCTACACTACATCCATACAAAGCACCATTGGATGACCTCCATTGCACTCTCAACTACACAATCACTCCAGATGATTGCTACGATGACGATTGGGAGGCAAACATGGCACTCCTCACTCCCACCATCTCCACCACTTCCATGTTCATTGGCAAAGAAGGAGTTGCAGCTGCAGTTGACCTTACTGAACACATCCAACAGTGGTATCAACTAGGTACTGACTCGGCTCCACATATCACCCTAGCCATAGGATACGCCTATGAAGCCAGATCATTGGGACCAATGGTCAAAAGAGCCCTGACATTAACGTGGGAGGAAACCTCGTTGCCACGGATATGGAAGGCTAAAGAATACACAATACAGACTCTCCCAAGACCAAACTGAGGGCATCTCTCCTACTATCGCTGGGCTCTTGGACTCTGGAGTTCTAGTCCCCACCTGGAGTGACTGGAACACACCTCTGTTTCTGTCTCTGTTTTCTGTGACAAAAGGACCTGGAAAAGGATGGAGAATGGTGCAGGACATCAGACCCATCAACCAAGCCACGGTGCCAGATGTTCGGCCTGTTCCAGACCCATACTTGGCTCTACAGAACATCATTCTCACAGTTTTTTCACTGTCATTGACCTGGCCAATGCCTTCTTCTGCATCCCACTCCACCATGACTCTCAACACATATTTTCTTTCACCTTCTGTGGCACCCAATACACCTACACCAGAATGCCCCAAGGCTACAGAGACGCCCCTGGCATTTTCAATGACGGACTCGGAGAACACCTAACCCAACTCTCTCTGCCAGAAGACGTCATCCTGCTCCAATATGTGGATGACATTCTCCTTGGTGCACCCTCCACTGAGCTCTGCCTGCAAGCTACAGGAACCATCCTGTCATTTCTTGCATCCAAAGGTTATAAGGTCAAGAAGGAAAAAGTCCAGTGTTGCAGGAGGAAGGTTGCCTTCCTGGGAAGAGAAGTCTCTGCCACAGGTCAAACCCTATCCAGCCAACATCGAGAATCCATTCTCCAGCATCCTCGTCCAGAAACAGTACAGGACATGTTGTCTTTCCTGGGTTTGACGGGATACAGCAGAAACTATATCCCTGATTACACCCTCCTCATCCAACCACTCAGAGACCTAGTGGCTGAAGCTGGAAACCGAAACCTAAATGCTCTCCTCCAATGGTCTCCTGAAGCTGAAACTGCCTTCTCCCTCACTAAGGAAGCACTCTCTCAGGCCACCATATTGGCTGCACCTGACTACACCATTCCATTTCATCTTGATGTTTCTGTCAAGAACGGACATGTTAATGCCGCTCTTTTCCAGAAAAAAGGGGGAGACAGGTTAGTGCTAACCTACCACAGCTCAAAATTGGACACTATTGAACAAGGACAAACATCCTGTGCTCAACATCTGGCTGCACTATCGAAAGCTGTCCAAAAAACTACCCACCTGGTCATGCATCACCCATTGCAGATCCACACGGACCACCGAGTGACCGCATTCCTGCAGAGCAATGCATTCACGTTCAGTACTGAACGAAAACTGAAAATACAGAAGGAGCTGAGACAACCCCACATCACTTTTGTAAAATCAGCCATCAATTTGGCAGACAAAATGGGACACGGACAACCCCACAGCTGTGAAGAAGTGGCAGCACAAGAACTGAAACTCAAACCCAGACCGACCAGAAGCTAACCTCTGCCAGATGCACAACATTGGCTGTACACAGATGGATGCTGCTACAAAGGAGAAAATGGAAATGTGGCTGCTTATGCGGTGATGGAACAACACGCAGACGGTACAATAAGAACCGGCGGGACTCAGGAATAATACCACAACCTGCATCAGCACAAATGGCTGAAATATTGGCACTCACAAAAGCACTGCAGTGGTCAAAAGGGAAAAGGGTCAATATCTACACAGACTCAGCATACGCACATGGAGCGGTGCATATAGATGGACCACAATGGCAGAAGAGGAATTTCCTGACCACCAGCAAGACTCCTGTCAAGCACAAGGATCAACTGGTAACCCTACTGGAAGCAGTAAAAGCGCCAGCAGCAGTGGCAATAATGAAGTGCAAAGGACATGACAAAGCAGACACAAGGGTGGCAAAAGGAAATGAAGCAGCAGAACAAAGAGCCAAAGAAGTTGGAGGGTACACTCCCAGACAAATGACACTGCAACCAGAGGGAAGACCAACAGAACTAACCACAGAAAACATAAAAGACATCCAAGAAGAGGCCAGACCATATGAACATTCAGAATGGCAGAGAAAAGGAGCATGCAAGGATAAAGACGGCATTTGGAGGTCACACACTGGACACATAGTGGCTCCGGCAAAGCCAACCATGCACGGCCCCACCCGTGAGGGAACCAGAAGAACCCTGACAAACATGAAAGAACTATGGTGGCACCCATGGATGTCAGACATCATCACCAACTGTTTGGAAGAATGTGACACATGCAACAAACACAATAACAAGAAACCATTCAAGGCACCAGCAGGAAAATTCCCTGTGCCTACAGCCCCCTTTCAAGACATCACCATAGATTTCACAGATATGGGGCCAGAGAACAGAGTAGGGGGAAAAAGGTATCTCCTTGTAATGGTGGAAAGATTCACAAAATGGGTTGAAGCGATACCAAGTAAAGATGAAACAGCACAGACAGTTGTAAAATGGCTGAAAAATGAACTAGTACCCAGATATGGCGTACCACGCACAATCAGATCAGACAATGGATCTCATTTTGCTAACAAACATCTACAGAAAGTAGAAGAGGCATTAGGGATCATACACAGATATGGGTCAGTTTATCATCCACAATCACAGGGATTAGTGGAGAGGGCCAACCAGACACTGAAAAGAAAAATCGCTAAAGCGTGTGAAGGTACAAGGTGTGAAGGTACTGACTGGAAGAAAAATGCCAGGCCCACCCAGGGATGGAGGTCATATGCCATCCCTGGATGTGTGTAAACAAGAATATGATGACTACATGAAGGCATTGACCAGTCTTACTTCAGTTTTATCTGAACAGGTCGCCAGAGCACAGGCCCCGGGAGAAGAGGAGCCCCGGAGCAGTGTCAAGGTAGGTGACTGGGTGCGAGTGAAAGTCCACAAGAGAAAGTGGACCAGGTGGCTTGGACCGTACGGGCGAGGGGAGGTCACCTCACACTCTGTCCAAGTAAAAGGCAAGGCAGGAGCTGCTTGGCACCACCTGACACATTGTGCCCCAGCACCTACACCTTCCCGTGATTTGAGGGAAGTTAGAGCTGATTTGATCAACAATGCCACTCCCGTTCAAACTTAGGCAATCAGGCCAAGGGAGTGAACCCAGACCAAAATACTACTATGGATGCACATGGAAGGTCTGGATAGGTATGCTAATATCTACAGCCATACTCGTTATGTTGTTATTTTGGTTCATAGATACCAAATATGACAGAGGAAGAAGGGAGGTTCAGGTGACTAGAACAAAGGGACAGATCACATTGTCATTTATTAGGGGAAACACAGGCACAGTCCTATTAGACCTATGCGACATAGTGCCATGCACCACCAAAGACAGGAGAGAGGAAGTCATATACATATGCGTCACGACCAACTCAGACAAGTGGTGTGGCAGTTGGAAGTGTGCCATAGCTAACACAGGCTCAGATTGGGGAAATGTGGGATGTGAACCATATGATACAATGCACCTTACGATAACACGTAGGGACCTGAAATCCAGACTGAGTGTCGGTAGAAAGCAGGAAGGACGATGCCAGGAACGGAAATGTAATACTATATATGTGACGTTGAAGGATCCAAAACCAGAGGATGCAGGGACTTATGTTATGGGATTGTATGCTGAAGGGAAAGATCCATTAGGACAGTTCACCATTCAAGTCACAGACCCATGGAGTAATAGTACACTGTCCACATCCATTACTGTCCAGGTTGACGCAATGAACACAGGTATGGGTGTCCTGAAAGACTCTAAAGGGCCATTAGTAAAATATTTGAACCTAGAGGACTTTACCATTGAGGAAAGGTTGGAGATGGAAACTGGTTTCACACCCTCAGGTAACATGTGGCTCAAAATGATGAAATATACTGCTAGAACGCATAAAATGTCCGACTGTGTTATCTGTGCTAAAGCAAGACCTCATTTGGGGACAGTACCATTCCCACTCTCACCGGTGGACGACCCTATTGGTTATAATTGTATGTTAAGTCTTTACAGTGATGTGACCATGGAAAGTGATGTCTGCAGGACCCTGTCTCTCCTGTATCCCAGAGTGCGTGCAATACAACTGCCTCCAGGAGTGGTCGCCTACCCTGGTAACTGTACTTGCATCACACAATCCAACAGCTCTACCATGAATGTGAGACACCTACCTAAAAAGTTTTGTATGTACACCTACAACACATCTTCGTTCGTTCCCAATGTCACACAGCCGATGTTTAACAATCAGAGTAAGGGACTCGCTGATGTCTGGTGGATGTGTGGGACACAGCCCCGCCTTAGACCATCCTTAGCTGCTAAATGGGGGGGCACCTGCGCCTTAGTGTCCCTATTATTGCCGATTACCATGCTTCCTATTAGCGCAGGTAAGCTAGAGGAGACAGTACAGTCTACCTATCACAAACATTCCTTGAAGAGGGCTAAAAGAGACACTGACTTGGGTTTTGGTACCTGGGGAGACCCAAGCACCCCGTTCGGGTCTATAGATAGTAGGGTGTATATAGATGCAATTGGAATACCAAGGGGTGTACCAGAGGAGTTCAAAGCTCAGAATCAGATAGCAAAGGGTTTTGAGTCTATACTGCCCTGGATAACTACAAATAAGAATGTGGACTGGATAAACTATATATACTACAACCAGCAGAGGTTTTTGAACCGGACTAGGGATGGCCTGAGGGGTGTGTCTGAACAATTAGCCACCTCCTCACTCATGGCACTTCAGAACCGTATGGCACTAGACATGTTGTTGGCAGAAAAAGGGTGTGTGTGCCACATGTTTGGAGATTGTTGTACATTTATTCCCAATAATACTGCCCCAGATGGTAGCATCACTAGAGCCTTGGAGGGGTTGACCTCTCTAGCCAATGAATTAGCAGAGAACTCGGGTGTGTCTGAAAACCCCATCACCAGTTGACTGGAGGACGTTTTTGGCAAATACAAAGCAATTGTGCTCTCCATGCTTATGTCTGTGGCAGTGTTTCTGGGCATATTGGTGTTGCATCCCTTGTTGTCGCACTCTGGTGAACAGATGGATTGATGTGGCTCTGACCAAAAAAAGATCCCCATAAGATGCTCCTCCAGCGTACTCCATGCCCCTGTTGGGGATGAAGGACGGTGATGAGACTGATTCAGACAATGAAGGAAGTGAATCACCAATGTAATGCTATGCTATATTAACCTTGCTTCTTCTTCCCCTAGTGCGGCAAATTGTTTACCAGTTTGAGGGCCATATAATCCTAAACTTAGTAGTATTCACACCTGAGGTGTGAAAAGGGGGATCTGTAAGAAATAAAAATAATCAGTCAAGCTGGCTGTGCTGTATGAGGATACAAATTATAGTTGAATAGTATTGTGTGTTTAGTGTGTTTAGTGGAAGAGCACTGTGACAGCTTAGTCATGCAAAATGAGAAAAGGATACTGTGCAGAAAGCAGCACTGTATGACGGTGGTCAGAAAGCAACAAGAGTGCAGCAACGAAGTTAATATCAGTTTGATATCAGTTGACCATGAAAGTAAGTTACTTCTCAATCTGTGACTGACAACAGTGGCGCATTGTTCTTTCTGACCATCAGCATAGCTAAAGTCTGTCTAACAACTGATGAAGAGGGCGTGTGCCAAAAGACTGGGACCAGTCTGTGCACCAACCAGGGGACGCCAAGTCTAAACCACGGTACTCCTCCAACTTTTAATAAACAAATCAAAATGCTCTTAGAGACTGATATCTGAATTCATGTATAAGCCAGAAAATTCAGTCTGATGAGAGAAGCCTGTGTGCCTGCTCAACTCGGACCCGTGTACACGTTTATGCTCTTATGATTTTACTTAAATAAATACTTGTTAAACTTTTAAGTCCTCTCCTGTCTACTTAGTGGATTTTAACACGCACACTTAGCACCGCCCAAGACTATTGTGATTGGTTTAAAGAAACGGCAATGAACGAGAGAAAGTTTTTCTTCCATCCCGGATTGCTGTGTGGACTAGCCAGACCCTCCTCCGCAACGCTGTGAAGGGAGGTCTGGCAATGCGAGACTAATGGAAACATGAAAAATAACATATGTTGTGTATGGTGATGATCAGATGCTTGCAGCTAATACAAACATTTGCTTTTAGATAATTTACAGGCTTTTTGACATAATGACCAGCCGCAATCCCCATGCCAAAGAGTTCAAAGCTCCCCTGTGTTCTTTGAATTGGACTGAGAGTTCTTGTTGAGAGGCAAGGAATACTTGATCAGTTTGGTGATGAAAGATGGCACACCCCTTCACCGATCAAAAGGGTTTTTTTCAATTATGAAGCTTCTGTTCGTCATTTGAGTTCAAAAGTTCATATGATGCTCTCTTCTCTTCTGACTTTTTGCTGTCTACTCTTTTGTTTCTGTTTGAATTATTTCATCTTTAGTGTTTCAGTTCATACAAGTGTCAGACTGGTATGTATGGCACTGTGTTCATATAAACGATTTTTGATGATATGATAACCTTGAAATATCACGCAGTATACAGTATTACATTTATACGCTTTATAATTGAAAGTATGTAAAAAGGTCTTCCTTTTGAAAATATATTTTTTCACTACAGTATATAAGCAAATGTACACCATATGATAATACCACGATAAACCATGAAACGGGTATATGGCTGCAACCCTAGTTCATATTTTCTGCTTTCCCAGTTCTGTTCTAAAAAATGTTCCTAGTTGCTTTAATGTCCTCGAGGTAAATCCTTTATTTCAAGGACCCTGCCACTACATACTCCTAAGGAGCACCCAGTAATTTTACAGTATTCAATTTCTTAGATTGACTAGAAAACAAATCTTTACCAACCAGGAATGTCAAGGGAGGTTAGAGTTAGCTTCTTAAGATCCAGCCCAGAATGCTTTCCCAAAAGTCTCAACAGTATTAGGTTTTTAAAAATAACTACAGCTTTATGTGGAAAAGTCAATTTACAACTTTCAATGAACAACATTAATTGGTGCTTTCTTGAGGTATCTTGGTTTGCATGATCATATTGACAAAATATTTTCTTTTCTTTCTAATCTGTTATGGGGTTCATCATCAATATAGACACCCTGATGTTGATGATTCCTGAACAGCTAGAGTTTCAGCGATTTCACTAATCGATTGAGACAGGATCACTTGGAGCTCCTCTTCAATTCAATCAGGGCATCAGGTAGAGATTTCATGAGTTCATGAATTGTCTTCAGATAAGTTGCTGTCATTTGAAAAGAGCAAAGTGGAACTTTGCTGATTTTCTACTGGCAAAAAGCCCGACGGATGATGCGAAGCAATGCGTTTTGCATCATTCTGCGGACTTGTGACATCAGTTACAATTCAATTCAATTTCATTTCATTTATAGTGTCAAATCCCGACAGGAGTTATCTCAAGACACGTAGAGTAGAGTAGGTCTAGACCACACTCTCTAATTTACAAAGACACAACAATTCCCACAAGCAAGCATTTGGCGAGAAAAAAATCCTTTTCACAGGCAGAAACCTCGGACAGACCCTGGGTCTTGGTGGGCGGCCATCTGCCACTGCTGATTGGGACACAAAAACACTGATACAGATATACAGAAATATGATTCATAATAATAATAATAATAATAATAATAATAATAGGCTTGTGATTGATGAGCTCCACTGGAGGCATGAAGGGAGGATGGGTGTTAATTATCTGCATGACACAGAGCAGGTGGAAAATCAGCAAACTTTCACATTAAGTTTTGTGTGTGTGTGTGTGTGTGTGTGTGTGTCTTTGTTTTTTTAGGGGGCTGGAATAACAATCCTACTGCAGGCCAGTTACAGGGCATTTTCCGCCCCCTGATGGTCCGGTGTCTCTCCAAACACTTCAGGCAACGTGGCGGCACAGGATGAGACAGTGTCCCTGTCTGTTGTTGAGATGTCCTCTGCTTTGCTAGCAGAAGAAACTGAAGAGCTTCCATCCCCTTTTGCTGAACTTCGCTGCAGTTGCATGTAACCATAGCTACCTACCCACCCACTTTGGTGGCCTAGTCCTGTCATGAGTGCCATGGGAGCTTGGTGACATGGATGCTGTACCAGCATCATTTGAGCTGAGCTACCACTTGCTTACACTTAAAAACAAAGGCCGGTTTACACACTGGATGCGTCGCGTGAGCGTGTCAGTTACGTGGCGTGTCCGATTTTATTTCGGCTCCCATGTTAACAGGTTAGAGCTTACACACTGCCTGCGTAACACGTGCGTCTAGAAATAGGACAGACGCCTATTATTCACGCGACACACAAGTGTGTTGGAAGCGTTTCCAGGCAAAATAGAATAGGAAAAGATGGTTATATGTCATTTAAACACAAATACATATTAATAAATGACATGTTGATGTTTGAAAGTCTCTAGGTTTTGATATAAATGCACATATAAATGTAATAAAAAAACCTGATTTTCTAATATTGCACCTGTGAGTACAGAACGAAATATTCTGTAGCCTATTTTGCCGTCAATACTGCCAATTTTGTCTTTGCTGTAATCAAATCAGTATACATTTATGTTTAACATGGTATTTCATTTTATCAATGGGAAACATACATGTGTCCAGACAAGACAAGCAGCAGCAGCACCGCATCAGACACGTTTCTGGTGTGAAAAGACATAGAAATATCCACACAGCCACCACGCAGCTGACACGCAACAGAAACGCCACGCTCACTCCACGCAGGCAGTGTGTAAGTGGCCAAAGGAGGGTTGATGATTCCTTCTTAAGGGTCAGTGAAGGTGGTCAGGTCAGCTGAGCGGTTTATTCGCCAGTTTTCATCGGGGCAAGTCGTAAAAGTGTTTGTCCGTGCTGAGATTGGGTCAGAGGATGTCTTTCTTTTAAAGGAGCACATTCAAGAAACGCAGTTTTCGGAATTGACAATCATAATTTTTGGCTATTCTCATTAGTTGTGTCTGTCTTTCACAAACTAAGGCTACACCACGTTGCCAAACTGAACACTCTTGCTATTACAGAGTGTCAATACCCGTAAAAAACTGTGCAAAACAGTTCTGTTTCAAGGGTTTTAGCTCCTATCCTCGTGTTCTGTAAAATGCCATAACTTGTACAGGACAAAATGTAGAAACTTGCACATCAGGTAAAGCCGTAACCATATTTGCATTTATATGTGTATGGTATAAAAATCGATACAGCATAGTATCGCAGTATTTTCCGTGGCTTATTGATTGCGCTGCAATCAGGTGTCTTGCCAGAAACTCTCTACATGAGCTGCAGCCGAACTGCGACTGATTGAACCTGCAACATTTGTGTTACAGGTTGAGTTTTATAAAAACAAAAAACACACATTCAGGAGGTGCTTTACTTCAGCCATATAAAAACGGCCTGTGAACGCACAGTGCCAGTTCTGCTTTCAAATGTTTAGTTAAAGTAAAAGGAGAGGCACTCAGCACAATGTGCTTTAATGTGGATATTTTCAACTTTAATATAATGCTTGATAGCTTAATGTAATTGTAGGTTTTCCTCTGAAGTAAAAGTACACAGTAAGTTAGTAGTAAAGACCTACAGTTGGGTAATTAAGTGCTTTGGGAGCCTTCTATAAGTTATTTCAAGTACAATGGTTCTGGAAAAAGCTACAAGCACCTACCGGCCCATTCCAAACGCTGCACTAGTTATATAAATTGCACATGAGAATTGGTACTAGAATAATATAATCAGTTGCCTTTTTAGTCCACTAGATGGTGCAATTGAGTTATTTTTTATATTAAGAAATGTATCTTTTTAGATAAACTGGATGTTTTAGGACATAATTTGAAAATGGAAAAGAGGTAATCATTTTTTATATATTGCAGAATATCACAATACGTTTAAAATTGCATTAAGATTGTATCGTGGGGCCTCTGTTGATTCTCACCCCTATTTAATTTAATATTGTGTTATATTCAATATATTATACTACTATTGTATTGCTAATTATACTGTACATACTATTGTTAATAGTTAATATAATATGTTTGTATTACTACCATAACATACTCATTGGGTGGAACATGTGCTCGTTCAAAAGTTGTTTTAGTCGTGCAACAGAAAACTCTGATTCGACAGATAGCTGCAAAGATCTGAGGAGCAGTTAACAATAGTACTCATAAATCGACCGGAGTTTAGAAATGCCAACACAAAGAAAGCGGAAGGTGACGGACATCCGGCCAAAAATGAGGGACATTCAAAGAGATAGATGGCTTGTTTTACGGTTGAGTAAAATGACTACAAGGTCAGCCAGATGCTCTTACTTGTAGTTATCATCAGATGCTCCCACACTTTATTGGTCCTCTTTGACAAACTGATGACTGCAACTCCATTTCCAACTTTAGCTGTGCTTCTGTCATCATCAACAGGTTCAAACAGGAAGGCTTCAAACAGATATGGAGGGTAATGCACCTGTGCAGAAAAGAAAGTGGAAAACATTGCATAGTGTATAGTGCATTGTGTATACCCAACTCCCTTTCAAAAATCGTGCTCTTACATTTGTTTAAACTTAATGTGTCTATACATTATAATATAAAGACATGGCTGTGACGTTAAGAATGTAATCTTTTGTCTATAGCTAACGACTAACCTTAGACCAAGAAAGGTAATGCTAACGTTATATCCTAGCTAGTTAGCTATATAGCTACAGTCTAATGATTATATCCTTGTTATGTTCTTTATTCATGAGTATCTACTAACGTTACCGTTACGTGATATGACAAATTAAAGCTAATAGAGCGTGTCACGTGTGACAGCGACATACAATTAAAAAGGGTCCACAACGTGTAGCTAGATAAGCTAACTTTACCTTGAGGTATTCTTCTGTAGAAATGATGTCCACTTTCTCAACTTTCCTTCCTTTTAAAGGCACACTTATGAAAACCGTCGAGTCTGTCTGTGTCCATGAATAGTCTGTTACTAGCAACGGCATTTTCGGCACACCTATTTTTTCGTGTCACCCTGCTGTTTGTTCTTTTGCCCGCACAACTTGGAAGCAGCAGCTCTCCAGTTGTGGTATTCTGCGATAAAAGAGCCGTGAAAGGGAAAAACGTCAATGGGAAAAAAACAAACCGCTTGGCTTTTCGTTGCTATGGTGACCAGAAAGCGACGCACCATGCTGCCTTTAAATTTGTCGGAAAAATGAGTATTAGGAGTCGTAGCCAGTACCAATTATTAAAGCGATGCAAACCCACACGTTACAGTACTGTCATAACAAAGTAAATTAGGCCTATATAAAATATTTCACATAGAATTAGCTTCAAAAAGCACAGTACACAGATAAAAAAAATTCACTGGAGTAGGCCTAACTTGCTCTCAAATATGTTAAGTAGACTTATAAGTCTACTTAACATATGAGCATTCAGAGATTCATATTACATGTTAAACTGTCTTACATGTCCATTTACTTTCACAGATCATCACAGTCTGTCAGAGCTTTAAGTTTATAGGATTTGGAAACTGTCTTAATTACCCAGGTGTACAGGCATAATTTAGATAGGCCTATGTAGCTGCTTTAGCCGCTAATGCCTTCTCTTCCTATTCATCCTCATCAATTACTGTCCAGTGGGGAGAGGATGATGAATCCCTTAAACATATTCAAGGCATTATCAGTGGCAAATATTTTAGGGCACCTGTTTACCAGTACTAAAGGGTTTCAACGAATGTTCTTATTTATATGACTTAAAAACAGGTAAATGTAATAATGGTTCAGTATATTTCAACAATGTTTACCGAAATATGGAATCATACGGAATAGGAATGACTGAGTGAACTGAGGATTTTGTTTATGGCGTAGGTTCTGTTTGGTGGCTCAAATGTCAGTTGCTAAAATCTGTATTTACCATAGAAATACCAGGATGTTTTACTAGGCAGCTGGATCATCTTTACAACAGGCTGGATGGATTAAGTGGCTGCTGGCCACAAATGTGTATGAGGGAGCTTTTTCTTGAAATGTAGTAAATATATTTTAGACTTAAAAATATCCCCTTTTCTTATATGGAATTTGTTTTTCATTGTTTGTTATCTGCTGAATGGGTGGAGAACAAAAGCTGAACCCATCTGAGTAAATTCACACCCACGGACGAATAGGTTTTGCTATTCTATCCTGTCGAAGGTCTTCTCCGCGTCCAACGACATGACCGACTTGTCAGGGGGGCCAGATTTTTCAAAGAAAACATGGAAGCCCTGTCTTCCCTGCACAAATTCATTCTGGTCGAAATAAACCATTTGAGGTAAGAATGGTTCCGATCTCCTCGCTAGAGCTTTACGTAACATTTTCAGGTCATTATTTAGGAGTAAGATCGGTCTATAAGACCCACATTGGGTTGGCATTTTCTAGGTTTTAGAAACAATGAAATGATTGCTATGTTAGCAAAGGAGGGAGGGTTCCTATGTCTCCTCACATGCCTTTTATTTTACCTACTCAATATTAATCTTTATGTTCTCTCAGGTCGATCCACTGGAGGGAGCCATAGTAGGCGTCAGAACCAAGTTAGAAAAGGCTGCCAGCTGAGGTTCGTTGTTGAAAACAGGTATTTTCACCCAGTGGCTGGAAATAGGGAGGAACCCAGCTGGACCAGTTCCAGATCTGGATCTTTTGTAAAGAAGGAGAAGATTTACTTCAGAAGCAGAAAGGGCAGCCTGGGTTAGTGTGTGGTTTGTGGTTTTTGGTGTTTTATCATGATGACAAAGCCAGCAGGTGACAGGAACGCAGTCTGAGCTTTTTCGTTTTTTTCCCTTAATGTAATCAAATCCCATGAAAGGATCAAAACCAACAATAAATTGATTCGATTTACAAACACTGCCTTCTTAGTTAAAGTCTGATATATCCTATTCAGGGCTTTAAATGAACTTTTTTGATCACCAGCCAACACGGCTAGTAGATTTTTAAAGTTACCAGCCAATCAGATTTGCCACTAGCCACGTTTGTTTTTTCCTAACTATTTTAAGCTCCTCTGATTCGTTTGGCGCTGTTCCGTTTGTCTTCTCTGTTTCAGCAGAGCTTGTAATCAATGCCGCAGACTCTAGGCATGTAGCCAACGGCTAATTTTCGGCCAGATGTCCGTTACCTTCCGCTTTCTTTGTGTTGGCATTCTAAACTCCGGTCGATTTATGAGGACTATGGTTAACTGCTCCTCAAATCTCAACAGGGTAAATTGAGACAGCTAGCTGGACTGTCGAAGAATAGATCTGTCAAATCTGAGTTTTCTCTTGAATGACTAAAACAACTTTTGAATGTATACAGTATACATAGTTCCTTCCTGATTTTGCAGAGGCACCATGGCTCTGTCTGGCGCTTTGCGCCGCCCAAGAAGATTGTGATTGTGTTTCTCCTATCCAGGAATGCTGTGTATACTAGCCAGACCTTCCTCTGCAGTGCTGTGGAGGTAGGTCTGGCAATGAGAGTAGTCTAGGTCAAGTGGTCCCCTGACTTTTCATTTAGCAGTACCATCGATCTCTAGCAGGATGACATTTGAGGTTTTGAGACTTGACAACTATTGGATGAATTGCCATCAAATGTGGCTTAGATATTCATGCCCAGGATCAATTGTAATAACTGTGCTGATCCCCTGACTTCATCTAGTGCCATCAACAGGTCACAATTCCAGTTTGTCCAATACTCTGCATCTCCAAAGCTTATGGTAACAAAAACTCCACACAATTAAGTAACTCTTTAATTCTGACTTTGACCTGACAATCAAAGTCAATAATACTTTTATGAAACTATTATTGAGATAAAAACAAGGCCATATTTTATTGTCTCTTTGTTGTAAATCATATTTATTCTTGCACACTTACTGGATTCTATTATAATTTCCGATATCATATCACGTTTTCCTAATCACAACTTGTAAAACTATTAAAAAACTGTGACGTGCTTAACAAATTGTTCTTTGTAGGCTTGGTGTTGTTTCAAAGGAGAGTTTGAGTCATGTGAGATAAACCTTTAAACATTGGCCATATCTGTACCTGTCCATTCTTAGCTTTATAGCACATTGAGTATTTCCACATCTTTTTCCACATCTAAGAAAATGTTGTACGTGTATTTTATTGTCCCATGAGGCCTGAAAAGTACAATGAACTGCAGCTGACCCCAGTGTTCTCCTCGCTGTCACTACAACAAAAGCAATATACTAGCCAAGGCTTTGTTTTACAATGCTGTCAAGGTAAAGGAGGTAAGAAAACCTGTTACTCTGATTTCACAAACCTAACATGAAGAGGGATACTGATAACATCTACAGGAAGTCAAATGTGACTGTTTCAAAATACTCCTCAACAAACATGATAAAGAGGTTTATCAGAGATTTTCAAGTAATAATTAATCAAGTTAAACTATGGTGTACACTATGAATGCTCTTTATTGTATACGCCAATACAGTATTTTATCAGTTAGTATTAGTTAGCAAGAATGCACATTTAGGTGTACAGTCTGTCCAAAACTCTGTGAATCACCTCTGTACTGTATTTAATGTCATCAAACTTGTCTTATAACGTTAATGAAATCTTATAATAATTCCAAATGGTTCCACTTTACTTGAGGTCAAGGGAATTATTAATGACCCAGTTTAAAAGCATTTGACAATGTAATCCAACATTATGACATCTTTATGACAAGTCCAAATTGTAACATGAAGAGGGATGATGATAACATCTAAAGGAAGTCAAATGTGACTTTTTGGAAATACTCCTCAACAAACATGATAAAGTGTTTTATCAGAGATCTGATTAGTTTTCAAGTAAGATCAAAGCAATTCAAACAGTACACTATGAGTACCTTTTACAGTATACTATAATATTTTAGCAGTTAGTATTAGTTAGCAATCAATGTTGGGAGTAACGGCGTTTAAGTATGACAACGTTACTAACGGCATTATTTTTTCAGTAATGGAGAAATCTAATTAATTACTTTTCCCATCGTTGCAATCGTTACCGTTACTGAGAATGTAAAGTGGCGCGTTACTACAATTTTGTTGAATGAAGCGCGAGGTGTCAGGCTTTGGCTACACATCAGCTGCCTGGAGAGAACAGGGGTGGTGATGATGACACCGTTGCAAATGCGATGATGATTGGCTGGGTGGGCGGATGCCCTGCTCACGCTGTCTCACTGCACGCTCCGACTACCACTAAACACAAGACAGCGACAATGGCGACGAGCCAGGGAAATTCAAAGGTAGCGTTCTCGAACTGGAAGTACTGGCACTACTTCTCGCTCATTGAAATGAAAGGCAAGAATGTTTATGTAACATGCATGCTATGCCCAGGAAAAAAAGACTTTATCTACGTCTGCCTCAAGCAACTCGAATCTTATGAAGCACCTCACATCAACACATGCTAACACAACACTTGTTGCTGCTGCTAACCCATCCCCAAGCCCAAATGCAGCTAGCATGAGCTCCAGCGAAGGAGACGGAGCCACTCTGTTAAAACAAGCAACGCTCGATTTTTCAATATTTATTTTTTATATGTTTTTATTTCTGTGCATATCATATGGCAGGCTGCAATCTATTGAGTTCAAATAAATACCAAATGTTCTAAAATACTGTATATAGTGTTTTTATTCTTCAATCAGTTAATATAAACATCTTTGACGTTAAAGATGTTATAGAACGTAATAGCGTTATAGAACATAAAAAATAACGTCCCAGTTACTTTGCTGAGTAACTAATTACTTTTACAATGTGGTAACTGAGTTACTAACTCAATTACTTTTTGGAAGAAGTAATTTGTAACTGTAACTAATTACTTTTTTAAAGTAGATGACCAACACTGTTAGCAATAATGCACAATAAGATGTCCGGATACAGAATAAAATGTGTATTTACTGCCTTCAAACTGGTCTTCTAACTTTTATGACATCTTAATAACAAGTCCAAATGGTTCCACTTTACTTAAGGTCATGTGAATTATCCATGACGTTATAAAAGCATTTGACAGTGTAATCAAACTTGATGACATCTTTATGACAAGTTCAAATTGTTTCACAAGGAAATATTTATGAAACAATTATAAGCATCTCATGACATCCAATATAAAAACTAACCACTTATAATGTTAACAAATAAAGCTAAATAGTTTCTTTAAGTTTGATAATTAGGCCTGCTATGACATATTTATGACAGGTTATGTTGTCTTGCTTAATGTCAAGTTGACATAACACAGACATTGTTGTCTTGGTCAATGTCAAGATGTCATAACAAAGACATTGACAGGTTATATTGTCTTGGTTAATGATTGATATGATGATCTGAAGATTAATATCAAAAACATCTCAAACAATGCTAACTTTGCATTAAAAGTGTCAAACATTCATAAAGACTCCTTCATGTTCATGATATGCGTCATGTCCTGGTTATGAGGGTGTCATGTCAGTCTTATGCACAGCCCTTCAAGTAAAGTGTTACCATGACTACCATCATTTTCTATACTGGGACTATACAGTATTATCATGCTTAAATCACTGTAACAGAACAAAAGAGACAATGTACAATATTATGATTCTTCTGGTTCTGTTTTTTTGTTTTGTTTTTTGGTTTAACCTTTGTATTGTAACCATTGTTAACTGTAGCATAAGATAAGCTGAAAACTGTTCTATTTCATTCCTTCTGACCGCCAGACGGCAGTGCTTTAGCACTATATATCTCCATCTCACATGTGCACAGGTTGAGTCGTTATACCAACGAAGTCACCTGTGACCATGCAAAAGGGCACATGCCCCATTATAAAACCCTGACGTTATTACGCAATCTGTTCTTTCTATCTTCTTGCAATTGAAGAAGCTAATAGCAGGTTAATTTACCTTGTAGCGTGTAGGCTCGTAACCTGGTACGTATGCTAACGTTGCTCTTAGTTGGCTATCTAGCCAGTGTCAAGAGATGGTGGCTCGCTGGGCTCGAGTGGTTCATTTCTTGCACTGTTCATACAGTAGTGACTTGAAACTGGTGTTTTTGCCCTTTGATGCATTGCATGATCTGCTGCTCCTTGGCCTCTGATTCTGTTTCGGTGGTGTCCACACTGTCCAAGGAATACACACTGAAGTTCTAATGCTGGCCATCAACTTTTTGCGTGGTCAGAACTGTAGTCAATCTGTAGTCAGAGATCTGGCGAAAACCCTGGCCCTCTAGCAGCCCTCTTAGAAAAACACACCATTAAGCCTATTGAGTGGCATACACAGCTCAGTGGGTTATATTTAGTGTATTTTCTAATTCAGAAGAAGGATGTCAGGTTCTGCTCAATTCTAGACCTGAGGGGTTGGAACAAGTTTTTAAAGATTGTGCCGTTCAGAATGTTACAAATGGCAGATGTTCTCCAGTCAGTAGCAAAGGGAGCCTGGTTTATGTCAATAGATCTCAGGGATGCCACAGGTAGTTCCTGAGATTTGCCTTTCAAGAACAGGTTTACCAATTCAAGGGAATGCCTTTCGGTCTCTCATTTGCCCCTCGCATATTTACAAGATGCGTGGCTGTTGCCCCTTTCTCCCATGCAAGCTAGAAGTTCTCTTACCATACTTGAACAATTGGTTAAGTATTTCCACAACCGCGAAGGTTGGTTTTGTCTCCAATAACTCCTGAAAAAAGTATCTCTCTCTTTAGCTGCTAAATGCGCTATTATTTTTATCAGCAAGTCATTCACCTTGTCTATTTGCGGTTTGGTGTTTGGCAGGTAGTGAGGCAGGCTAAAACCAAACAAACAATGAGCTAAAAGAGACTTACGGATGTGGTGGGTCTGATCACAGACAACAATGAAAAGGCCTACCTGAAAGAGGTAGAGGACCTGACCTACTGGTGTCAGGACACCCAACTTCTCATGAATGTCAGCAGGACTATTGAAATGATAGTGGACTTTGGGGGAAAAAAAAAAAAATCAGGGAAGGAACTATGCCCCCCAATATAAATGGGTCACTGAGAAAAGGGTGGACAGCTTCAAGTACCTTGGTATCCACATCACAGAGGCACTGACCTGGGTACTGCATACTGACTGAGTGGTAAGAAAGGCAGATGCCTTATGAAATTCTGGGTATTCCTCAATTACTGAGCAATTTCTGCTCCTCCAATATTGAGAGCATTCTCATGGGGAGCATCAGTGCCCGGTACGGAAACAGCACTGAACAGGACCGCAAGGCCCACACATACTGTTTTATGATGAATCATGCACAAGTTAAAGGAGCTGATGGGATTTCACTTGAAATGTACCAGGTATGATTGCATGCGACAAATAATACTGATTGATTAAATTTAAAGTCAATCCTCTTTTTAGGGGAACTGTGGTTGTTGGTGTGTAAACTCAAATACACGAGCAAACAAAATGGGTGTAAATAGACAGATACTCATATCTGATTATTTCAGGGTATCTGGTATTCTGAGTATGAACAAAACACAGAAAGGAAATTTTATGGTTGAATATAATTAAGGGATGATTTAGAGATAAAGAGCTGCAATAAGCAGAAGGGGTGTGGGCTGAAAATAGATATTATCTTTTATAATTCCTCTCACCTTCCTGTTCATGATGACTGAGCATTACAGCTGTGTGACCATAAAATGACATTCTTAAAATGGTAGGTTAAAGTCTAATGTCCTCAAGTCGTTTGGCCTCAGATCTTGTACAGATTGTAAACTTTTTTCTTATCTCGGGTATCTTCCCACAGACCCTGAAAACTGCAGTCATCAAGCCACTCTTAAAAAAGAACAAATTAGATACGTCACTAATCAGCAATTATAGGCCCAAATCAAACCTTACATTTTTATGAAAGTAAAACAATGGAAAACAACTGTTTTGATGTATTTAGTCAGGTTTTCAACCACAATACAGCACTGAGACTGCTTTTGTTAAGGTCTTTAGTGACATCCACTTACAGTACATACAGACAGTGGCAAAATTTCAGTCTCAAAAGGTATAGATGTTAATCCAATACACCCAATATAATCTCTATTTTCTGTGTGCGCTACAAAAAAATCCAGTGTTAATACGCAGCCCTGGCTGTGTAAATGGAAAACAAACAGAAAGGAGTGCACAAGCCACAAAACACTAATCCAGCAAATCGGCAACATGCAGTGGCAGTTGATGGTAGAGGCGGGAGGGTGGGAGGCAGCATTTGAATGTGCCAGCCAGTAGTTATCGATCTGTGAATCTGGGGGGGGCGGAGCTTCTGAAGGGGGGGGTTGTATTTGTTTGGCAGTTGAGTTCGTATATCAACAATCTTTGTGCAGAAACACTAACTGCACCTTTAAGCTTGATTTATGGTTCTGTGTTGAATCTATGCCGTTATGTACATAGGTACGTACTTTGGTACGTGTAGATATGGATCCTATCCCGTTGCCTGACCTGCACCTCCCCAGAAATGTAACTACATGTCTCGGCAACGTAGACCACAACAACTGACTGGTGCGCTTGGCTGGGCTTGGTAGCGTAGCATTTCCCTGAACTCATTTCCGGGTTCTCCTTTTCTGTGAACAACATGAAATCAAGGATAGGGTTAACTTTTCCTGCTACAGCTTTTCGACCGTGGTTAGAAAGGACAGGGGAGACACTTTCTTTCCCTGTCTCCTCCGCCGGAGTCTGTACTCGTTCTGAAACTAATCCCCCGTCACTCTCACACGCTCTACCACACATTCCACACGCATGCACACATACAAGCTCTGCTTTCTCTTAAAGAGATACGCTAGAAAGACGCAGACACACAGACACACCAGGGCACAAGTATAAATCCTTACACCGGTGTAGGCCACTTACGTAGGCTACAGCATAGGCTCTGCGTAGAGCCTTTGTACTTCCCTAAATCAGCCTTTACAAAAAACCCACCCACCCTCTCACCCACAGGGTTACAAACGTACAATACCTCCATTCCACAAACAACATCATTGTTCCAATTAGTAAGATAAATGAACAAAATATATGTATATAACACAGAAAAAGAACAGAAAAAGGAAAGGGAAAAAAACATTAAAAATAGTGAAATTATAGTTATAATAAAATTGATATGGTATCCACTCTACTCTTCATCAAGGGGATCATGGAGAGAGTTAGAAAAAAAAAAAAAAAAAAAAGAAATGTAAAAAGTGCATCACATTCTTCACCCAATGAGCAAATCCATGTTGCTTCTTCTCGTTACATCTAGCCATGAGTGTGGTGAATGCTATGACCGCATCGGCCTTATCTGGTAGCTAAGCCTGAGATTTTCCTGGTGTTACGCCAAAGAGGGCACAAACTGAGTCGGGGTCTACTTGGGTTTTAAACATTTCACTGAAAGAATTAAAAATACCCATCCAGAATGAATTAAGACTTGGGCACAACCAGAGCATACAGTATGTATTAGGTCTGCTGGCTGGCCTCTGCATCGAGGGCAACGGGGATCATGGGTTGAGTAGATTCTTGCCAGCCTGGCATTAATGAAGTGGGCCCTATGCACTGTAGCGGTAGAGACTACAGTACCCATAATGCAATGTAAGGGCTTCCCGGGGTTGGGGAACAGTAAACAGTTGTCGTTAAGCTAACCCATGGCGTCCTGTCTCATTCATTCATTATACATGGTGTCAGAGAGTGAAAAAGAACTCCAAGTCTCCGTACTCAACTCTGCCACAAGCTATGGAAGTTTCTCTCAGTGAGTAGATACATGAGGAGCAGTTTAGTAGTGGAAATTAAGTGCCGAAAACGACATATGATGTATGCTGGCGAACGCGGAAAAAGCCAGCGAGCCTAGCTGTGTCTGTGAGCAACCCGGTCTCACTCGAAAGCGTACAAATAACACAGGTTTACAACCGTGCAATGTGTATGCCAAAGTAAAATTCTTCGTGCATTACATACGCGGAGAGCTCCAATTGAAGTAAGGGAGACCGGTGCGTTTTATATGCACGCAGCTCGCGTCGCCACGTTGTGTGTTATCGCGAGAACAGCGTCACACACAAAAAGATAAATATGGTTGGGTTTAGAAAAATAATGCAGGGAAAGGCTTTAGTAACACAAGAAAGTCACAAAAACACGCTAATAAACGGTTGGGTTTAGGGAAGAAACATTGGGGAAGGCTTAACAAAAAAACACAACAAAGTCGCAAAAACGCGCCACACACAGGACGCAAACCCCGGTCTCCTGGGTCAAAGTCCTGTGTTTCACCCATCCACCACCCCAAACAACCTCCTTACGCGGTCCCATGTCCCTTTATACTAAACGCAGCGGTTTCCATTACTGTAACTGGAGCGCTCCACGTTTCTACTGTACGCACAATTTTACTTTAGCGTACACATTGCAGACAACTTAAAAGACTATATGGACCAGGTCACGATCCACTGAATGTAAAAGCCTGCTTCCAGAGCAAAATGATGACAAAGGGGCGCTCTACTAATCAAGATGTGTATGTTGTGGCAGGACTGACACAACCACTTTTGGGCTTACCAGCAATAGTAGCAATGGGACTAATACACAAGTTTGATGAAGTGACTGTGGTTCAAGGCAGCTTATCCAGCTGTGTTCCAAGGGCTTGGTAAGCTGAAAGAGCCATACCACATTGAGCTGGAACAGGGGGCTTCACCCTATGCTCTCTCTACACCCAGACAGGTTCCTCTACCTCTGAGAGAAAAAGTATGTGAGGAACTAACTAGAATGGAAAATATGGATGTCATCTCAAAAGTCACTGAACCAACAGCCTGGTGTTCAGGGATGGTGGTTGTTCCAAAACCTTTGAAAGAAAAGCTCAGGATCTGTGTAGATCTCACACCACTCAATGCAGCTGTGAAGAGAGAACGTCACATTCTACTGGCTGTTGACCAAACACTTGCAATGATGTCGGATGCAAAAGTGTTCACAAAACTGGACGCTCGATCCGGATTTTGGCAAATCCCCATAACACGGCCCCTCACAACCTTCATCACTCCTTTCGGTAGATACCTCTTCAACCGACTCCCCTTTGGCATCGCATCGGCCCCGGAACACTTTCAAGACGGATGTCGCAGATGTTTGAGAGTTTTGAGGGCGTGGTATGTAATGCAGATGACGTGTTGGTGTATTGACGGAACAGACAGGAACATGACCAACGACTACATCGTGTGCTCCAGAAAATGCAGGACGAAGGCCTCACTCTAATTGAGAAGTGCGAGTTCGCTAAAGAGCACATCATTTTTAACACCAAAAACAATATTAACTATGCAAATAATTAACAACTAGTGCAGTGCCCGTTGAAAATGTGCCTCTTTGGAACGGGCGATTACTTGGCCTGTGGTATTGCGGCTTGTAGAATTCATCAAAACCAAATTGTAGCCTACCCCAAAATGACTTACAGAAGGACCCCAAACCACTTCAAATGCAACTCCCCTGTATACTCTACTACTAACTTACAGATTTACCTGACAGAGAACGTTGCAGATTCAGAATTGAATCACAAAATATCACAATGAAAATGTGGAGTAATCCGACATTAGCGTCATGGACTCATGGCAGTGCGCTACACACCGGCCCTCCGCTAAACAGCACATATCTGCATTCATCAACCACCAGAACTGGTGTGTGTGCGTGCGCGCGCACGCAGAGAGAGAGAGCGAGAGAGACGGTATTGTCTTGTATCGTATGAGCGCTAAACAGCACATATCTGAGAGAGAGAGAGAGACACACAGTGTAGAGTGAGTCTCGACACAAACAGGTGCTCAATCAGTGTTTGCATGCAGTGTGAGTGGCCAGCGGCTAGAGCGGCAAAAGCCAATGTGTGCTTCTTTTACCGATATATTTAACGATATCTTTTGAGTTTCTAATCCAAACAACGTCAAACTTGGCACTGTTGGCACTGGCTTACTATCTGCGCTGTAAACCACAAATCAAGTAAGTAAATATTAAACAAATAAACAACTTGTTTCTCTTAAGAAAACCAAACTCGTTGTGGAGTTGATTTAAGGGAGTTTAAAATTCTTCTTCAGAAACACCATCATGTCCACATTATCTGGTGAGAAGCTTGCTCTCTGTGCTATGACAAGGTCCCCTGCAGTGGAAAACACACTCTCACTGGGGACAGATGGCGCTGGAATTCCAAGGTAACTTTTAGCCAACTTGGCTAAATGGGGTGGGGAACTGGTTCTGGTTGTCCTTCAACCACACAAGTGGATTTGACTCCATGGAGAGCCTCTTCACTACTCTAATGCTAATGCCTCCTCATCCACCACTTCAGACAAAGGCTTGGATGACGATACCTATTCCATTAGAAAGAAGTCTGCAAACAGTTCAGCCATTGGTGCTCTTTTGGCTGGAGGAGGACGGTCACTGCTGCTAGAGGCTGTCTCCGAATGCTCATCTGCCTCCTCCCTGTAAGTCTGGGCCTAACAGACAAAATCCAAATCACAATTGCAGCCTAATTTTAGATACAATGGAGGATATGAAATCCAGGACAATTACACGAATAAAGCTAGTTTAATAAAGCATTTATTATCTACTATATTTAAATACTGACTTTAATTAAATAGGCCTAACTGATTTACACAGCACTTTAATTATATTAATATTAAAACAATCAAATACCTGAACAGTCTGTGAACAATCTTCCAGAATGATCTCAGTGTCAGACTCTTGAAGATTGTGTCATGGGTGCTCTCATCAAGGAAAGGCAGAGATTTGAAACGGGGGTCAAGTGCAGTGCTCACATGAAGAAACTGAATTAGTGCCCTATCAGTATCAGGGTATCTGTCCTCTGTCCAATAGCAGCTTTGATGTCTTTCACTACTGTTGAGTCAGAGCCTCTGTGCTTCATGGAGGCCAGGATTCTGTGTTTCAATGGCACGATCATCAGTTGGCATCTGCTCAGTGCTCATGGGGGTCGTCACATATTTCAAAGGTTTAAGAACCTCGAGCACGTCCTCAGCTAGTTTCACATCATCATCAGACAGAGTGACGATCTATTTAATGTTCTTCTTGACACTCTTGTCTGTTAATGCCGAGAAAACAGAGGCCTGCTGCTCAAGGTAGCGCTCAAGCACGTCGTGGCTGGTGTTCCACCTAGTAGTCACATCCTGGACCAGCTTGTGTAAGGGCAGCTTTAGGATCACCCATTTCTCCATCCCTCTCTGTGCAGCCAGATTAACAGTGTGAGCGAAGCATCGTACATGCGGTGAAAATCCGGCCTTTGTCTTTAGAGACCTCTGGGAGAGACCTTGCTGATGCAGTATAACTACCTTGTGTCTTGTTGCTGTGCTCAGTCTTGCCGTAGTGTATGACCTGTGACATGAAACTGTCTTCCACAACCTCACGTTGGTAGCAGAGTTTGGCTGTTCCTCACCCAGTTTTAAGCCTCCTACACAGCTGTAGGTTCTGTTTCAGTTAATTACTGTGTTTCAACCTACATGTGACATTGATGAGCATTAGCACCTGTTTGGGATAATTGGTTGATCATACACCTGACTACAATCCTACAAAATCCCTGATTTTTTGCAAGTGTACCTATAAGAATTGATGCTGGTTTGAAGGCAAAGGGTAGTAACACCAAATATTGATGTGATTTAGATTTTTCTTTTGTTCGCTCATTTTGCATTTTGTAAACTGATAAAAATAAACTATCATTATTTATATTTTTGAAAGCATTCTTAGTTTACAGCATTTTTTTCACACCTGCCTAAGACTTGTGCATGTTTACTTTGGAATAAATGTCATGTTATTTTAACATATTTTAACATTCCCAAACTACATGCAGCTAATAACAACTTAAATACAATAAGTTATAAGTTTAAAGGGGTGATAGAATGATTATATAGGGTATTTCACACTGTTCCTTAAGGTCTCCTAATAGGGTATGTAACATTGTTTGGGCTGAAAATTGCCCGAATGCTATTTTATGGGGCCTTAACTAGCCTGTGAATATGGATCTATTTGGAACAAGAGCTTTTCTTCCAAATATGGTATGCTCATGAATATTTAGATAAGCTGCACGCTGATTGGTTTGAGCAAACCACATAGAAACACATTGGAGATGAGACAGCAGGGGGTGCCGTTTTCAGGACTGGTCCAGATCCCTGCAGGGACCTCGGACAACAAAATTCAGCCACAGAAAAAAACGTGTTTGGCCTCATAACTCCCAAACCGTACATCACACATTAAAAATACACATATCCTCACGTTCCCTGAATTCAGAAGAATATCCTGATATAGGCCACGCGCATTTCCGCCTAGACTTTTTTTTTCGTGAAAAATCGCAATTTATCGTGAACCTGCTTTTTCTTACTCCTCCTAGACCGTGCGACTGATCTGCATGAAACTTGGTACGTAGCATCTCCAGACCGACCTGACAAAAAGTTATCAAAAGAATTTTTGTCGGGTTAAAATTGCATAAATTATGCACAAACAAATTTGTGTAGCTAGCTACGAAGACACAAACGTTGCCATATCTCGGCCAAAATAATCTTTAGATTCTTGTTTGTCATGACCCTCTAAGGCTCCCCAACCAATTTTAAAAAAATTGGCCACTAGGGGGCGCTACAAGTACAAAAAGTTTATATCTCGTGAACGGCTCATCCGATTTTTACGAAATTTTAAGTGTACCATCTCGGCCCACTCCTGAGGCCACGCCTACAGTGGGGTACTGATTCGTCAAAGTGGGCGTGGCCTATGGGACCCAGGTTTGGATTCACCACTTACACTAATGTGAGTAACTTAAAATTTACAGTGTAGATGTACAATGGTTCATGGACCTTACCTACCAAAAATTACACACATGGACCACTAGGTGGTGCTATAATCACGTAAAACGTGTTTTTGCCAATAACTCCCACGGTCTACATCGCAGATTAGAAACCCTTATATCCACGAGTTCCTTTAATCCATCTGAGTCTGATGATATCAGTCTTAGCCCATTTGCGCTAAGACGTTTTTTCGCTATATCGCGCAATGCGCAAAACAAACTTTTTCTATCTCCTCCTAGGCTGTGCGAGCTATTGGCATGACACTTGGTAGGTAGCATCTCCATACGGACCGGACCTAAAGTTATCCAAAGAATTTTGCTACGTTACACCGTTCGCAATTTACAAGCAAACTAATTTTTGTAGCTAGCCACAAAACACAAACTTTAGCATATCTCGGCCAAATTAGGCGGGAGGCTTGGACCCCGTTCATAACTGCTTGCAGTTCTAGTTACAGTTTGAATTTCGTCACGCCACTTATATAACATCTACCCCAAGGTCTTATAAAGCTAACAATGGTGTCCGATTTCAATGTAATGCAATTTTGTGAACATGAGGGGTTTCGTTAGCTACGACTGTCCCTTCAATCCTATGTGTACAGATTAAATTAGAGTATATTTACAGTTTCAATTTCGTCACGCCACTTATATAACATCTACCCCAAGGTCTTATAAAGCTAACAATGGTGTCCGATTTCAATTTAATGCATTTTTGTGAATTTCAGAGGAATTCTAAGAGGAGGCTAGCTAGCTCTCATTGATAGAGCTCCATCCAGCCACAGGCTCTATCAATGAGACTCGCGGACAAGAGGCATTTATTTCCCCAATCGTTTGTTTAAATAACTCAATACACATCCATTATAAGATTAACTGGAACCTGTGGTAAGAGATTGCGGGCGTAACAAGCTCGCTGACCGCGCTCTCACTCACACACACCGGCCATTTAGCAGGAAGAGGGGAGAGCAGCGAGCTGCAGGCCCTGGAGCTCTGTCAGGGCAGCGGGGTTTTAGACATCAATTTTCGTAAAACGGCACATATTTGACCTCTACATAGTTGATTTCTCGCATAAAAAAGTCTCCAAAGTGAATTTAGTGGTAAAATAGCAGATGAATAATATATGCAATTTCTGAGATCTGCATGACTTATTCAGAAGACTACCTGGTCTCAGATCAATGGTGTAGCCTATGTTAATGTTTGGGCGTGACAAAGAGAGAGACTAGAGCCAAAAAAGGAGGAGCCACCGAGTTGAGATTTGCCCATTTTCAGAGGCAGTTTCAAATTGTGAGATTTGCAGAGGAAAGGGGTGTCAATGGGATTCTGAGGTTCTATGTATGTCCTATTTACCCACCAAACTTTATTGTCTTTATTCAACTATGACAAGGTAAAATCGGTTTTGCATTCTATCACCCCTTTAACCACTGTGTGAACATTGTCTTTAAGATCTGTGTGCCTTGTTGTACTGAACTGTGGCCTTGCTAGAGTCCTTGATGATTGCTGGGGGGGCTCCCACTTGAAGCAGGGCTCCAGGCCAGTCATTATTCATGACAGGGTGTCATCCAGGGCAAGGCTGTTCCTGGTCTTGTTGAGTCCCACCACAGAAAATACTCTCTCCACATCAGCAATTGAATGGGTTAGCACCAGGACAATCTTTGCAAATGTGGCAAGGCTTACACCTGTCACCTGTGAAGAATGAGCCAAGAACACAGTGGAAATAAGCTCTCAAGTAGTATTTTTTTTTTTTTGATTCCTTTTTTGCCTTTGATAGATAAGTATAGGTTGATAGACATAATGCATGCATCTATATGATGCCTTGTATATACAGTATATCCTCTTACTAAATTATGTTCACAAAGCTGTCGAAATGCCTTTAATATAACAACTCACACAAAACGAATAAGCAAACGTTATTTAAAGTTTAAGAGCATAAATGGTTCATTCCAGAATTGGAGGACATTTCATGTCCCACCTATGAAATTTCAAATAATCTATGTACAATATACAAAAAAATGCAGTCATTGTGTAAAAAACACTTGTCTAAATATAAATAGACTTGAAGATTTTTTTTCTTCAAAAATATTATTGAAAATAAAAAATATGTCTCTAGCACCCACTTAAGTGCCATTTTTGTCTTGTCCCACCTTCTAGATGACTAAATTCAATGTTAAATACAACTATTAAAATACATTTTAAATATCCTTTTTTTGTATTATTTTGTTTATATATGCCTCTCTAGAGATTTTGCTATAAAATGATGCCCCACAACATTCGTGCAACCCTAGCCCCCGGGAAAAGCGCCATGTCTTAAGCAACCATGGGCTTAGCGGCCAACGGTCCAGAAAGACTTTTCCCATAGACTTCGCATGGCGAAAGAAACCTCTATATTTCAGCAGATCATTTTTTGGGGGTACATCAACTTAACAGCCCGAACACTTAAAGGGTCCTTGTTTAAAACGTCACATTTTTAACATTTTTAAATTTCACTAGTAGCCGAATCCAGAGTTATTAAACTAGGCATGATGAACGCGCATAATGAATGCAAGCAGACCTGCCCTGCACTGTGCATGCTCATATGATGGTTCTCCCGATGTCCTGTAATAATAGATATGGCTAATGGTTGTAATTCACTTCAATGTGTTCTATTAGTACATCCATGGTATTATCTTATGATACATCCGAGGGATGTATGAATGTAAGCCTGTAACGTGGATGAGAGATGAAGCCATGGATGTATTAAAGGGGTGATAGAATGCAAAACTACTTTTACCCTGTCATAGTTGAATAACGACAGTTCGGTGGGTAAATAGGACATACATAGAAGCTCAAAATCCCATTGACACCCCTTTACTATGAAAATCTCATGTTTTGAAACTACCGCTAAAAACGGGTGAATCTCAACAAAGCTGGAAGTTGACGTCAACCTCCCAAGACCTGTAACTTTGTCACGATGGGTGTATTAAGAGAACGGTCACGCCCCAACATTTACATGTTGCTACACAACTGACCTGAGATCAGGTAGTCTTCTGAATCTAGGTTGCGCAGATCTCTGCTATTCCATTACAATATTCACTTCTGAAACTTTTTTAATGTGAGAAATCAACTATGTAAAGCTCAAATATGGGCCGGTTTACGAAAATGGATGGCTAATTGCAAATATTGTCCGACTGTGTGTCGGAGTTCAGCGGCCGGTGCTGCCTGTGTTGTTGCCTCCCCGCCTGGCCTGCCTTCCTTCACAGACCCCGGCCTGCTATGAGGTACTTGGAGCTCCGTCACGGCTGGCAGCCCACAGCACTCCATACCCGTGCAAATTCACCGTCTTTTGGGCTAATGGACAACCAAACGCCGCTGCTCTGACAGAGCTCCAGAGCCTGCAACTCCTCTCTTCCTGCTAGCTAAATGCCCGGTGTATGTGAGTCAGAGCGCGGTCAGCGAGCTTGTTAGGCCAGCAATCTCTTACCACAGTTCCAGTTAATCTTTTAATGTGTGTAATTACAATGTGTTGAGTAATTTAAACAAACGATTGGGGAAATAAACGCCGCTTGTCGGCGAGTCTCATTGATAGAGCCTGCGGCTGGATGCAGCTCTATCAATGAGAGCTAGCCAGCCTCCTCTTAGAATTCCTCTGAAATTCACAAATATTCATTAACTTGAAATCGGACACCGTTGTTAGCTTTATAAGACATTTAGCTAGATGTTGTATAAGTGGAGTGACGAAATTCAAAATGTAAATATATGTATGTATAAATATGTTAATAGTTGGTTTTAACCTAATCTATCTGAAAGAAACAGGAAGAGAGGGGGAGAGAAATAACCAGCTGTTTTTACCTTAGTAGTCATTCTAGATTCCATTCCTATTTTCATAACCTGACTGCAGCATACAATTTATTATTTAAAACATAAGCATGGTTTTAACTTTTTACAACCTAACAGTAGCTAGGATTGAAGGGAAAGTTGCAGCTAACGAAAGCCCTAATCTTCACAAATATTCATTAATTTGAAATCGGGACACCGTTGTTAGCTTTATAAGACATTTAGCTAGATGTTGTATATGTGGCGTGACGAAATTCAAAATGTAAATATACTCGAATTACGCCGAAAATGAAGCTAACTATCAGTGATTTGTAGCTACACAGGTAGCTAGGATTGAAGGGACAGTTGCAGCTAACGAAAGACCTAATCTTCACAAATATTCATTAATTTGAAATCGGACACCGTTGTTAGCTTTATAAGACATTTAGCTAGATGTTGTATACGTGGCGTGACGAAATTCAAAATGTAAATATACTCGAATTACGCCGAAAATGAAGCTAACTATCCGTGATTTCTAGCTACAAATCACGGGCTACATCCAGCTGCAGGCTCTATCAATGAGACTCGCGGACAAGCGGTGTTTATTTCCCCAATCGTTTGTTTAAATAACTCAACACATTATAATTACACACATTAAAAGATTAACTGGAACTGTGGTAAGAGATTGCTGGCGTAACAAGCTCGCTGACCGCGCTCTCGCTCACATACACGGGCCATTTAGCTAGCAGTAAGAGGGGAGTTGCAGGCCCTGGAGCTCTGTCAGGGCAGCAGCGTTTGGTTGTCCATTAGCGCAAAAAACAGTGACTTTGCGCGGGTATGGAGTGCTGTGGGCTGCCAGTCGTGATGGAGCTCCAAGCACCTCATAGCAGGCCGGGGTCTGTGAAGGAAGGCAGGCCGGGCGGCGAGGCAGCAACGCAGGCAACACTGGCCGCTGAACTCCGACACACAGTCTTACCAAATTTGCAATTGGCCATAAATTTTTCGGAAAACGGCCCATATTTGAGCTTTATATAGTTGATTTCTCGCTAAAAAAAGTCTCAGAAGTGAATTTAATAACGAAATAGCCCGATAAACAATGTATAACTTTGCAGTGTCTGAAATTTGAGACCGGGGGCCTGTTTCACAAAAGCAGAATATATAAATCCAGGATAAGTGATAAAGCGAGGCTTTACCTAGTCTAACCTGTGCTGCCTGGCTTGGTGCGTTTCACGAAGGCCAAGCCAGGCTGAGGAGGAGAAACTAGGTCGAGCCAGGCTGAAGTCATTCAGATAGATGCGCGTCCACGGCTTTCCTCAAAAGACCGCAAGGTCGATCACAGATTTACTGATGCCACAATGGAGAATACACTGATGACGTGAAACACATTATTTGTATACAAAGAAAAGAAACACGGCCGCTGTAGTGAAAAAGCGAGAGAAAGCGAGGAAGACGATCACGGACCGACTGAATGCGTAATTGTAGCCTAAACACATTAACTGACCACTGCTCTGAAATGAAACCATCATAATCATTCCATTCAAGGATTAGGCTACTAATCATTTGCACAAATTAACAGTTGTACTCTTTGCCTTAAAAGTGAGCAGAAGATAATTTTACTCAGGAAATTTACAATGAAGATCAATTTTCTACAACGCTAGAATATGATGCGTAAATATCTCTTTCACTCTGTTCCTCTCCCTCTCTCTCATGGGCTACAATACAAGTTTCCTAAGTCATATTAACTTCCACTGCTCGCTTTTAATGCAAAGTTAACTGTTCGTTTTTGCAAATGACAGTGACTCATTGAATGCTTTCAGTTAAGAGCAGTATTTCATAAATGTATATTTTTAGACTATCATTCAGTCTGTCCGCTATTATCTGCCACACTTTTTTTCGCATTTCATTTTTTTTTTTTTTATAGAGGCCGAGTTTCCTTCTCTACATATTATATGCCTTGCTCCCTGTATATATGGACATAGAAAATAAAGACACTGAAGAAATTGGACTCTGAAATCTAGAAACTATGAAGATAATTAAGTGATAAATTCCATGCACACTGTAAACATGAATGGAACAGAGTATATTCATCAGTTATTTCCCCCCAGCAATATATAAGGTCAAAAACCATTGAGGTGTCCTCTCCCTGTTGTTCCATGAATGTACAGTAGCCTACATCACTAGATAGTTACTGGTCCAGTGAACTAAGACTATCATTTGGGAGGATTGTACAATTAGGATATGTTCTTAAAATTGTACAATCCTCCCAAATTATATTCCCAGTTTACTGGACAACATAACTTGTGTGCTAAGAATGCCAAATACAATGCAAATGGAAGTGGAACAAACATGATCCTTAATAAAAAAAAAATTAATCAACTAAAATAATTCAAGGGCATTGGTCAACTATAGAAATGTACAGCATTGTATGTATTGCCCTTAGTAACAGACTTCATTTAAAACACATTTGAAATGTTATCAGCCTTTTCTAATTATCTCAACAACTGCCATAATATATTCATCAAACTTCTAACAACAATATGTGAACAGCAGTCTTCATACAGCAATATAACAGTAACAATGACTGTCACATGAATAATTCTAAATAAAAAAATAATGGTCACAACTTTAAATAATATTAGTAGTTAAATGAACAGCAATATGCACCTGTTGTATTTTAATCCAGGCTGATAATAACAATAGGGTAAAACCACTGCTGGGTGATCAGAAAAGGCTCCAGGATTAAATAAATCCTGACTGTTAGCCTGGTCGGGAGCAGGCTAGCTGCACAGAATAAATCTCCATGGTGATTTATGTGCCTCTGCTTTCGTGAAACCGAATCAAGGCTTAATTCATCCAGGATAACTGGGAAATCCCGGCTTAATCCCTTATCTTGGTTTTGTGAAACAGGCCCCCGCTGTCGAGTCTCCAATGTGTTTCTATGTAGTTTGCTCAAACCAATCAGCACGTAGCTCATTCTGAATATTCATGAGCATACCATATTTGGAAGAAAAGCTCTTGTTCCAAATAGAGCCATATTCACAGGGTAGTTAAGGGCCTAATAAAATAGCATTCGGGCAATTTTCAACCCAACCAATGTTACATACCCTATTAGGAGACCTTAAGGAACAGTGTAAAATACCCTATATAATCATTCTATCACCCCTTTAAGAGAAGTTCTGTTCACGAAACTGCAGGCTAACCTTAGTAGCTAGCGCTGGCTAGTATCTAGCTAGTATCTAGCTAGTAGCACGACATAATGATGACATCTCTTTGGTTGTCTAAATGCATCCATTGTTTATTAAGATAAGTATGTAAACGATCAGGAACAACGAAAACACAATGTTTAACGTTAGCAAATATTTCAGACAATGAAACAGCCATTTATACCATTGATGTATTAAGAGAACAAATTATACTTGTAAGAGACACGAGAGAGAAGCTCTTAAACGCGCATGTTGCTACCAGTTGCTACGACAACACAAACAAACTGTTGCTAGTGCGCATATCCGTCGTGACGTCATGGGCCAGTCAACGCGGAAGAGCCGAGCTCCATGATTGCTTTATGCGATTTTGAGCACTCTTATTGGAATGAACGGGGCTTCGCGCCGAACGCTTTATCCAGTTCTCTTAATACATCCATTGTGCAACCCTGTTACCGAAACATATTTAGCCTGGCAGAAAAAGAAAAAAACAGTGAGATGATGACATGATTCACTAAGCAGTTTTCCACCAGAATGGGTAGAACAAAGGTATGTTCTCTTTTCGATTTTTCATATTATTATACAACTTTTAACCTTGATTGAATTTGTCACTCTAATCAATGTATCCCTGTTACACTTATCAGACTAAGACAAATTCATTTAAAGGTTTTCTTCTTTTTTTACATAAGTAAGTTTGTCCTAAAGATGACAGTAAGAGCTAGCTGTTTAGCTTCTATTCATGAGAACAAGCTAACATTAGCATTCATTTGCAACCCTGTTACCATAATTACAGTAAATTCAATTCAATTTTATTTATAGTATCAAATCATAACAAGAGTTATCTCAAGACACTTTACAGATGGAGTAGGTCTAGACCACACTATAATTTACAAAGTCCCAACAATTCTAGTAATTCCCCCAAGAGCAAGCATTCAGTGCAACAGTGGCGAGGAAAAACTCCCATTTAGGAAGAAACCTCTTGGTAGGCGGTGTCTGACGGTGCCGGTTGGGGATGTGATGAACAGTGGCAATAATAGTCACAATAAAGATAATGGAACAGTGACTACAAATGGTAGTCGTAGTAGTTCATGGGTTGAATCTCCTTCAATCCACTCATAAGGGACGCGTGTTTTAGGCCACAACATTTTTTGTCACATAGAGCAAACATCTCCTCACTATCCGCGAGCTGCCTGTCCCCTGAACATACTGTAAAAAAAAACGCAGTCTCTGTAGACAGCCAAGGCTCCACACACGACAACAAAAACAAACTGGCCAACATGCACCACCAAAAATAACAAACAGTCTTCCAGCGTTCCAGCCAATAACCGACAAGAAGGACTTGGGGGAGGGGGTTAGGGGGTTAGTGCATGGAAGCAAGGAATGGAGGGAGAGGGGACGGGATGAGGAGGAGCGAGGGGCGAGCATATGTTGTTTAACACAAATTTTGTCTTCAATGTGAGAAAAATTATATAAAGATGAGGAAAGTGAGCTAAGTAATCAAAATATGTATATCAGCTTTAAAACAGTATCTGAATTTTTACATACTGTATTTTACAGAATATATTTGTTTCCCCTTTTTGTCATGCCTGCTCCTGTGTCAAGTTATTGTTTTACGTTTTGGTTCTCATTGTTGTAGATTCTTTCCATGTCCGGTTTTATTTTGAAGGTTTCTGTTAGTGTTCTTAGTTACTTCCTGTTTGCTAATTTCTATCGGAAATTTGTGAGAAACTTCAGTTCTGTTGCTGCACCATTGCATAAACTGACCTCTTCCAAGACTAGGTTCGAGTGGACTCCTCAAGCCGACTCTGCCTTCCAGTCCCTGAAAGAACGTTTTGTGACGGCTCCGGTTCTGACCATGCCTGATCCCTGCCGACAGTTTGTGGTGGAGGTGGATGCATCCAGAGGTTAAATTGGGCCGGAGCGCACCGGAGCGCAGCTCCGCCTCCTCAGGTCCAGTATACACCCTGCCGGAGCTCAGCTCCGTCTCCTTCAGCATCAAACATTTTGCCGGGGCTTCAGCCCCAAATGTATTTTGAAGTGTTGACTGACAAATATGAAACTGGACGTCGCTTTGTGCCCATTCTCGCTGTAAAAGCTGGGCAGCTTCAGGTTTATGGATGCGCTCTGCTGGCGATATGCTGCGCGGCAAATGTGTCGCGTTTGTGCTCAGTGCATTTCTGTCATAAGTTTCGGGTTTCCACCTCCGATGTAGAGCAGCGTGCAGCCACTTCCCTAAACGCGTCTCAAACGGCTCTATGTCTGTCGGACGGTCTGAGATCTACCGTATCAGCAGACCAATCACGTAATGCGCGCGCAGACTTACGGTGCAGGTACATTATTTTCTGAAATATAGTGACTTTATTCTTGTAGGCTAATAGCCTATTATAACTTTATTTTTCACAAAATATCACGACTCCTCCAAATCTCAGAGAGCACAGGTGGGATGAGTTATATTTTGAATGTGCACAAGTCAACTCAAGTTTTGGACATGAGCAGAAATCTTGTTCAAACATCTGAAATATTACAGTCCAGGGATTTATTAAATGAATAATGTATCACTGAGGTGAAAAATTGTCATATGCACATTTACAGAGGTTACTTCCCCAACAAAAGATGCAAAAGAGGGAAGAATAAATTAGGCCTAAGCTACATGTGTGCTGACTCAGATATAATTAGAAAAGTCGATCTAAAGGAGAATAAATAGATGAATGCAATACAGAATGCCTGACAGCCTTACTGCAATATTTTCCATTATGTTTTTATTTTTGGATTGTAATGTTTCCCTTTACATAAAGATATTTCAGGCATATTTATTCAGAAAAAGGTAGAAGTAGATGCATACAAATTCACCAAAATGCAGGAAATATAGTGTTTAATGCTAAAAAAAATTCCCCCTCCCCCAGACCCCCACATCATAAGTCAGCACACAAATCTGTAAGCAAAACCTTGGCCTTTGGGCTGCCAGGCCAGTTATGATTAGACCAAATGTTGGTGCCATCTAACAAACTGGAAGCTAAAATGAACATACACTGGCTATTAACAAGCTGGGCAAGCCAATCACTGTTAAAAAGGCTATAATAGTGGTTTCTGATTCTCTTAAATCAACATAATTTTCTTGTTTAAAAAGATGTTTACATATTTGCCAACCAATATTTTCAAACATGTTCAATTTCATACATTTTCCAAGGTTGAAATCCGTTGTCTGCCTGTTAACATTAGCCTATAAAAGGTAAGAAATAATAATAAAGTAAGTGAATTGTAAAGTATTTCTCTTTGTTTGAACTAATCAACCCTACCTTACACATTAATACTGGAAAAAGTGCCCCTTTGGTGTAAAAACACATTAAGTAATTTTACGGCGCGATTTTGAATGACGACCATTCCCCGTAAATAAGGGCTCCCCCTACCTACAAAAGCCAATTTAACCACTGGATGCATCCAATGTTGGGCTGGGGGCGGTCCTCTCCCAACGCCTTCCCTCGGATGGTAAGCTGCATCCCTGTGCTTTCCTGTCCCATAAACTGTCTCCTGCAGAGAGGAACTACGATGTTGGCAACCGGGAGTTGCTGGCCGTGAAAGTGGCATTGGAGGAGTGGCGACATTGGTTGGAGGGGGCGGAGCTTCCTTTCCTGGTCTGGACTGACCACAAGAACCTGGAGTATCTACGGTCTGCAAGACGGCTGAACTCTCGGCAAGCCAGGTGGGGGTTGTTTTCGCTAGATTCAACTTTACTCTGTCTTATCGTCCTGGTTCCAAGAACGCGCAAGCCCGATGCCTTGTCTCCGTCTGTTTGACCCTGGTTCAGTCCCCAAGTCGGAGGAGACAATCCTTCCTGCATCCTGCGTTATTGGTGCTGTTTCATGGGAGGTGGAAGAGAGAGTCAAAGGTGCTACTGTTAACTTACCTGTCCGGTCGGTTGCCCGCCGAACCGCTTGTTTGTCCCTCACGAGCTCAGGTCTACAGTGGTCCCCCTCCAGTATGTTGTCGTGTCATCCTGGAGTGAAGAGAACCGTTTATGTGGTGCGTCAACAGTTCTGGTGGCCTGGGGTTGTGGATACTGTGAAGGAGTACGTGGCAGCTTGTCCAGTGTGTGCCCAGAACAAGTCTTCTCATCGACCCCCCGCTGGATTGCTCCATCCGCTTCCTGTTCCCTCTCGACCGTGGTCTCACATATCGCTGGACTTCGTCACAGGTTTGCCTCTCTCTGAGGGTAACACCACTATCCTCACCATTGTAGATAGGTTCTCCAAGATGGTTCATTTTGTTCCGTTGCCCAAGTTACCCTCTGCCAAAGAGTTGGCGGAGATAATGCTTTCCAATGTGTTCAGGCTACATGGACTTCCCAAGGACGTGGTGTCAGATCGGGGACCCCAGTTCGTCTCACGATTCTGGAAGGCGTTCTGCAGTCTCATTGGGGCCACCGTGAGTCTCTCATCTGGCTATCATCCACAGTCCAACGGACAGACTGAACGGCTGAACCAGGAGTTGGAGGCGGGTCTTCGCTGCCTGTCCTCCAGGAATCCAGCTAGCTGGAGCAAGCAACTGATTTGGGTGGAATACGCCCACAACACCCTGCCCTGCTCCTCTACCGGTCTTACTCCGTTCCAGTGTGTCTACGGATACCAACCCCCCATCTTTTCTGCGCTGGAACGTGAGGTGGGGGTTCCGGCAGCCCAAGCCGTGGTTCGCCGTTGTCAGAGGACGTGGACCAGGGCGCGCCAAGTTTTGCTTCACAAGTCTTCCGAGTACAAGGCGGCTGCGGATCGTCGGAGATCCAAGGCTCCTACCTACACTCAAAGTCAGAAAGTTTGGCTTAGTACCCGGGACCTTCCCCTCCGCATCGAGAGCCGTAAGTTGGCACCCCGTTTTGTTGGTCCATTTCCTGTGAGGAAAGTTATTAATCCTGTTTCTGTGAGGCTAACACTTCCTAGGACCATGAAGGTGCATCCCACCTTCCATGTGAGCCGAATCAAGCCGGTTCTGGCGAGTCCGCTGGTTCCTGAGGCTCCGGCCCCTCCTCCTCCTCGCATCATCGATGGGGGTCCCGTGTATACGGTTAAGAAACTTCTGGCCGTCAGGGAAGCGGCAGGGGTCGTCAGTACCTTGTGGACTGGGAGGGCTATGGACCAGAAGAGAGATCATGGGTGTCGTCCAGCAACATCTTGGACCCTGATCTCATTCGTGACTTTCATCACCTCCATCCTGCGGATCCTGGGCCGTCGGGTGTCGGCTCTTGAGGGAGGGGTACTGTCATGCCTGCTCCTGTGTCAAGTTATTGTTTTACGTTTTGGTTCTCATTGTTGTAGATTCTTTCCATGTCCGGTTTTATTTTGAAGGTTTCTGTTAGTGTTCTTAGTTACTTCCTGTTTGTCTTTTTTCCCTCCATTGTGATTACACGTCCCCGCCCTAATGTGCTACACCTGTGTCTCATTGTCTCTCCTGTTTTGTGTATTTAAGGTCAGTCTTTCCCTTACCCCAGTGCGAGATCGTCTGCTTCCTTTGTGTTCAGCCTTCAAGCGTTTTCCTAGTGTCCTGTTTGTGAATTAGTTGTTTCCCTGGATTTTGACCTCTGCCTGTTTTTTGGATTACCCTGTTTGCCTGCCGATTTGGAAACTTCTGCTTGTGAGTTTAGTGAGTCTCCAATAAACTGTTTTTTGTGACATTTTACGTACCTGAGTTGTGCATCTGTGTGTCCATACATCTGTGTGCGTGATATTTTTATGTCAACCAGGTAGACTTAATAAGCACTTCGCTCATTATTGCTTATCTGGCTGAACTGCCCTTCATTGTTTAGTGTTACCAAATCATGTTGAGCTCATTTTATATACATTAGGTTAAGAGACCTTTACGGTTTTTGAAATGTATTTCTATAGGGTTCTTGCCCACCGATGAGCAGAGGCGCTACCGTGCCAGGCGTGATGAAGACAAACAGAGGAGACAGCAGTACTTACAGAAAGAGAAAGAGAAGTGGAGTAAAGTTAGAGACCAAAAAGAAGAAAGTTCAAAAAGTGAAGAGAGGCTCATGAGGAGTAAAAGCAGGAAAGAGATTCATGAAAGAATTAAAACCCCTTCTGCCATGTCAGATATTCCAGTCAGGCCAGCAACTCAACCTGAGACTTCAAGGTCAGTACCCAAGTTAAGGTTACTGAGGAATGCAAGTTAGTGTAAGCACAGAATTGTATTAGCTAGCAATGTAGATGAAATGGTTGTGACAATAAATGTGTGTTTATCTGTTTCTTTTAGGCAGCGTGATCTTGGGAAAAGAAAAGGAAGGGCTGCCAAAGCAAAATCAATCAGAGAAATGCAGAAACTACAGGGTAAATTAAGAAAAGCAGAAAGCGACTCCAGAGTCAACAAGTTGCTCCGTCATGTCTCGCGCACATCCCTGAGGAGAACTCTGTTGTTTCATACAGCAGTAGCTGAGGAGGTGCGTACCAAGTACATAAATTCAAAGAAAGAGTGTCACAGACAAATTATTGCGGGATTAATCACCAGCAAAATCCTGAAAATGTACAAGCTACAAAAATTGGCACAGGAGGTTATTGGATTTTCAAGGAGGTGAAAAAACCTGGCAAATGAAAATGTCTGCTGCTACAAACGAAAGGAACACAATGGGATTGCTGCCATACTGAGATCCAAGGTGAGGTTGTTATTTTTATATGACGATGTCAGCAGGATCACAACTGGAAAAAAAAGCAAACATTGACCAAAGAAAAGAAGAAAATGCAGAAAAGATTACTAGTGGATTCAACCTCCATTTGAAGTTCCTGGCTGAGCAGATCAACCACTGTTTATCATACTCAGGCCAGCTGACAGTCTTGCCTGGGCCCGGGACGAGATAAGCTTAGATGGGCCCCCCGCGCCCAGATCTCTCCTTTTTCCTTGCTCTTCCTCTCCCCTGCTCTTCCTCTCCTGTTCCTCTCCTCTCCTGTTCATCTCCTGTACCTCTCCTCTGCTCTTCCTCTCCTGGTCCTCTCCTCTCCTCTTCCTCTCCTGCTCCTCTCCTATGCTCTTCCTCTACTCTGATCTTCCTCTAATCTGATCTTCCTCTCCTCTCCTCACATCTCTCACTGAAATTAATGTGATCAGTCTCTGATCCATCCTGCTCAGACTCTCCGACAGGGCAGCGGGCCCCTCCCGCATCTCTCTCTCTCTCTCTCTCTCTCTCTCTCTCTCTCTCCCGGTAGCCTGACTCTGTCCCTCCGTTGCGAGGCAGCGGGCCCCTCCCGCATCACTCTCTCTGTCACCTGACAGCAGCTGGATCTCTCTCCTCTCTGTCTCATCCTCTCTGACGGAGCTACCAAACTCTTTCTGTAAAGAGAATGTGTTGTCTCAAGCTTTTATACAAGCTAATGGACGTTAACATGAGAGCTGGCCTGTTAGCTTACGTTACATGGGCGCAAGCGTTGGCTGCGCTGTTTCTTACCTTGCTCTACGTTGACAGTTCCAGCTTCACCGTCACCACCTTTTTTTAAAAAATTTGTTTAGAAAATCTCTAAGGCCTCTATTTTCTTCTTCTCTTTTCCTTCCTTTTCTGAGCACCGGACTTGTGCTGACCGGACATTTTGAGCATACTGAACTTCAAATCTACTGAAAACAACAAGTGGCCAAACCATTTTTGTGTTGGGGGTGGGGGGGTTCTTGACCACTATTTCAAGGACAATTAGGAAGAAAACAAATAAAAAGCTTTTATGTAACTCAAATATTACATATTTTTTTCCACAAATAGGCCTATTTAAAAAAATGTTTTTCAATTATTCCATAATTTAATGAGGGCCCAGTTCTGGGCCCCCCCCTACTGTGGGCCCGGGACAACAGACCCGTTTGTCCCCCCCTATCGGCGGGCGTGATCATACTTCCTGTTTTGCACACTTCGCCCCTACTGGGTTGTGCATTCAACATTAGTAGATCGCAAAACATATATGTGCAAACAACATGAAATTCTAGGCTTTATCGCAAAAAAGCTCCACCAGATGCACATCATTGAAACATTTAATTTGGAGAGCCTGACACAAGCCATCATGTGTGACACCACCAGCAAAACGTGTGTATGGGGAATGTGAGGAATGCAGCAGTAATTCCTATCCACTTACAAGCCACTACAGAGCCACTGATCGCGTGTCCTACCTTCATTGGGCTACTGTAGACAAGGTGCACAAAAACTAATTCTGGAGCAACTTCAAAGATCACTTCGAAAAAAGATTTAGAATGCTCCCAAGAAATGCTGGTGGAAATGTTTGCCACTTTGCTCCAGAAGTTCAGGCGTCATCTCGTTAACTTCAGGCAGCAATATGCTTTCTCACGGGCCCTGAAGCTGAACCTCCCTGCGAATGAATGTGCAGTCCACGTTGACTTCTCAGAGAACTACGGCTGCAAATTTAGTGCTGAAGTACAATCTGTCCATTTTGGTGCGTCACACCAGAGATGGGGACTCGAGTCTGAGACTCGGACTCGAGTCGCACTTAAGTTGCACAAACAGCTGACTTCAGACTTGACTCGGACTCGACCCAAAAGACTTCAGACTTGACTTGCGACTCGACCCAAAAGACTTCAGACTTGACTCGGACTCGAGCTTTGAGACTCGTCAACAACCTGTTTTCATGCAATTATTGCTTTTTAAATCTAAATGTATTCATGTATTTCTATTTTCGTTTATTGGCGCATTTACGGGGAAACGTATGACGAGCTGTATGTCCCCTGCCCTTTGCCATAATGTGCAACGTAACGCATCCGCCTATGTGCACACACTCACATATCAAAAAATGCATTGCCGATGGCGACACCAAGTCCTCCCGGAGTTGTGCCTTTTGTCATTAGTTTTGCTTTCAATAACTTTGTAAACAGCGGCAGTAAGCCAATAGCTGCATGCAAAGTGTGTGACACCAAGATGCCGGATCAACAACGTCGGACTTCATCAGGCATCTTAAAACGCACCTAAATAGGTCAGTCACTCAAACGCTAATGTGAAAGAGAGGTTACATTTAGCATATATCGTCACAGGTAACAAGCTAACCATCGCAAAGTGTTGTGCTAATGCTGGGAACAGGCAAATAGTATCTTATAGTTAGTAGTCGCTGAGGCTAAGAAATCCATGGCGCACAGGAGGCGGGACGCACAGATCCATCTCCCCAGGAACAACGCTGTGTCGGGTGGGCAAACTCATGTGATACGTAATTGATTTGCAGGCTATTAAGTGAACAAGGTGTAGCCGGTCCACCAAACACTGTCTTGACTGTCTTAATTCTGCACATATTTATGTTACTGTATTTACTATTTCATTATTTCATCCATGTAAATGGCATTACATCAGTGAGTTCAAACTGCTTATTGTGCTATAACTGGTGTGGCGCTGCCACTTTTCTCTTGATTTCCACTTCGACATTAGACATTTTTTTTAATGAAAGAGACGTTACATTTAGCATATATCATCACAGGTAACAAGCTAACCATCCCAAAGTGTTGAGCTAATGCTGGGTACAGGCACATTGTATCTTTATAGTTGTATCCATATGATGTGACAGAGAGGTTAATATTTCACCAGGTCCGAGGGCTAGATGTGTTAAGTAGACCCCATAAAGTTATCCATACTGTACTGTATGGAGGGTAGCTACAGGACATGCTTTGAATTCATAAGATTTAACAATATAGTGTTAGGGACAGATCAGATGGCCAGAGACTTGACTTGGACTTGTGGCAAAAGACTTGAGACTTGACTTGGACTCGAGCTCAAAGACTTGAGACTTGACTTGGACTCGAGCTCAAAGACTTGAGACTTGACTTGGACTTGACTTGACCTGGCCCCTCAAAGACTTGAGACTTGACTTGGACTTGCAAAAAATGACTTGTGAACATCTCTGCGTCACACCAACAGGCTACTTTGCACACTGGGGTTTACTATGTGAGGGGAACATCTGCTCCCATGTCCATCTTCAGTATATCAGCCTCCAGATTGAAGGGACCACCTGCAATATGGCAACACCTGGAGCCCCTCCTGAAAGAACTGGATATGACAACGATCCACTTTTTTAGCGACGGGCCCTGCAAACAGTACAAGCAGCGGGGCAATTTTTACCTCTTTTGTACAGAAATCTTTAAGAAGGGGTTTACACGGGGAACCTGGAACTTCTTCGAAGCCAGCCATGGCAAAGGTGCCCCAGATGGCATAGGTGGCACACTGAAGCTCCTCTTCAGTGTGCCACCTATGCCATCTGGGGCACCTTTGCCAGACAGGCTTGTCAGCCAAGGAGTTGATATACCAACGGCATTGTACCCTGTACCATTTGCCTGTACCTAGCTCTGAATGAGGGACAATCAAAAGGTGACACTGTATTACATTCAGGAGCAATATGTGGAGGATGCAGTGAAAAAAATGCCAGCTGACCTTCCAGCTGTTCCATCCACAATGAGACTTCACCAGGCGGTCACTTTTTCCCCTAGGAAAATAACCTACCGCGATGTCAGCTGCATGTGTTCTGCATTTGGGAATCTGGAGTGCGGTTAACAAAGAAATAATAGCTTCAGCTTTAATCAAACAGATGACCACACAGAAGAGACAATGCAAAGCACACTAGAAGAGCAGTGGCACAATCCAGAGGTTGTGGGGAAAGGGTGTGTACTGCTGTACGAGCGCATCATCTACCCAGGGATCACCCAACAGGTGAATGAGACCCATGTCCGGGTAAAGTGCATGCACAAAGTGGGGGGAAAACCGTTTTTTTTCTGGCCATTGAGGGATGATCTCCACTGGTATCTGACAGTGACAGTCATTCCTCCCCTACCTCACGGCACATGGCCGTTGCAAAAGAGGTGTGGGATACCCTGGCCAGTCATCAAAATGAAATCTGAAGATTAGAAAATCAGCGTTCTAAACTAATGGACACCTGTTTGTATGAATTCCTCTTTTTGTGATTGGCCACAGCCATGGTCATACCCACTTGTGGCCAGTGGATGTGGAGTGTTAATCAGTTCTTCCCTGACCCATTCCCTACTATTCTGCAAATCCATAAATACTTAATGTAAATCTTTTAATATACTTAATATCTTTATATATACTAATATACAACAATGTTCCTGTGTTCCTGAGCATTTATTTGTCACACTATTGGCATGATCATTAATCAAAAGTAATGGATCTATCCAACCCCTGTAACTTTTGCGCAACCCTGTTACTTAAATTTCAACCATGTTACCATATCATTTTTATTAAAATAATCATAAATTATTTTTTTTTGCTCACAGGGGCTTTATCATAGTTTAAAAGATTATATGCATGATGCATTTGAGCAAATACTTGAAAATATATACTGAAATCAGTGTCAATGTCACAGTTTAAAACTTGGCGTAAAGTAACATTTTAATATATATATATATATATATATATAATTTAATTTTTTATTTTTTTATGATACACTTTAAACTATAAGGGGACCATAGGTCTGGGGAGGGAGGGGAGAGGGGGGTGGGGTGTTGTTCATTTAAGTTCATAAAAAAGAAAAGACATTGTATTCCTGTCTGTCTCTTGCACTTGATAAATAAAAGTTATAAAAAAAAAAAAATAGTTGTATTATCTAAAGCACTACTAGGCATTAACCACACTCGTGAACATGTAATGTGCAATGATGTGCTAGGGCTACACTGCGGTGGCCGCTGCTAGCTACTGCTAGCACCTTGCAACAATAACAAATGAATTACTTCCCACGTGAACTACACATGAACTAGTTCGGACATCAGTACCATATCCAAAGTCTCACTGTATTATACACATATAGTTTTCAACCATTATGGCTCGTAAGTATTATATAGATGCCTTTCACTCAGTCTTTACTTAATCACCACTCTCTCATTCATTTACTCACTACTCACTCCACACCACTTTAGTCACCCTTATTATTATTTATTTGTGCAAGCATTTTAATATAATGTCATGTAATAAACGATCTTTAAATATTGAATCTAATATTTACTCTTTGTTTCTTTGCTTTGTGTGCTATTTGTACGTCTTACAGGAGCAGTGAGGAAGAATCGCATGTCTGACAAAGCCACCAACACGGCTTGCGACCGCGGGGGTGGCCGCCGTGCCCGGTCACACCCAACTAATGAGCAGTAAATCATCTGGATCATCTGGATTCACGTCTACAGGTGATTGTTCAGGCTGTAGTGTTCTATTTTGCCTTTTGAAAATAAAAAAAAACTATTTTGAAAATTACAAATTGTGTGTGTATTTGTTTGGGCCGTCTGTCTGTCTGATAGCCTAAATATGAATCACAGACCAGGGGCCTGTTTCACAAAACCAAGATAAGGGATTAAGCCGGGATTTCCTGGTTATCCTGGATGAATTAAGCCTTGATTCGGTTTCACGAAAGCGGAGGCACATAAATCACCATGGAGATTTATTCTGTGCAGCTAGCCTGGTCCTGACCAGGCTAACAGCCAGGATTTATTTAATCCTGGAGCCTTTTCTGATCACCCAGCAGAGGTTTTACCCTATTGTTATTATCAGCCTGGATTAAAATACAACAGGTGCATATTGCTGTTTATTTAAGTACTGTTATTATTTTATTGTTGTGACCATTATTTTTTTTATTTATAATTATTCATGTGACAGTCATTGTTACTGTTATATTGCTGTATGAAGACTGCTGTTCATATTGTTGTTAGAAGTTTGATGAATATATTATGGCAGTTGTTGAGATAATTAGAAAAGGCTGATAACATTTCAAATGTGTTTTAAATGAAGTCTGTTACTAAGGGCAATACATACAATGCTGTACATTTCTATAGTTGGCCAATGCACCTTGAATTATCTTAGTTGATTAATTTTTTTAAATTCTTTAACAATAAGGATCATGTTTGCATTGTATTTGGCATTCTTAGCACACAATTTATGTTGTCCAGTAAACTGGGAATATAATTTGGGAGGATTGTACAATTTAAGAACATATCCTAATGGTACAATCCTCCCAAATGATAGTCTTAGTTCACTGGACCACTAACTATCTAGTGATGTAGGCTACTGTACATTCATGTAACAACAGGGAGAGGACACCTCAATGGTTTTTGACCTCATATTTGGGGGGAAATAACTAATGAATATACTCTGTTCCATTCAGTGTGCATGGAATTTATCACTTCATTTATCATCACTTCATTATTATCTTCATAGTTTCTAGATTTTAGAGTCCAATTTCTTCAGTGTCTTTATTTTCTATGTCCATATATACAAGGAGCAAGGCATATAATATGTAGAGAAGGAAACTCGGCCTCTATAAAAAATAAAAAAAATGAAACGCGAGAAAAAGCGTGGCAGATATCGGACCGACTGAATGATAGTCTAAAAATATACATTTATGAACTACTGTTCTTAACTGAAACCATTCAATGAGTCACTGTCATTTGCAAAAACGAACAGTTGTACACTTTGCATTAAAAGCGAGCAGTGGAAGTTAATATGACTTAGGAAACTTATATTTTAGCCCATGAGAGAGGAGGAGGAACAGAGTGAAAGAGATATTTACGCATCATGCTCACTTTTAAGGCAAAGAGTACAACTGTTAATGTGTGCAAATGATTAGTAGCCTAATCCTTGAATGGAATGATTATGACGGCTTCAATTCAGAGCCGTGGTCAGTTAATATATTTAGGCACATACCACGCATTCAGTCGGGTCCGCTGATCGTCTGCTACGCTTTCTCGCGGTTTCATTACAGCGTCTTTTTCTTTTCTTTTTATACAAATAATGTGTTTCACGTCGTCATACTTCCACAAGAAGCTGCTGCTCACTCTGTATAAAGTATGTACAATGCGTATTCTCCATTGTGGCATCAGTAAATCTGTGATCGACCTCGCGGTCTTTTGAGGAAAGCCGTGGACGCGCATCTATCTGAATTACTTCAGCCTGGCTCGACCTAGTCGCTCCTCCTCAGCCTGGCTTGGTCTTTGTGAAACGCACCAAGCCAGGCTGCACAGATTAGACTAGGTCAAGCCTCGCTTTATCAGTTATCCTGGATTTAGATATTCTGCTTTTGTGAAACAGGCCCCAGGGCCAGATGAGCCCCAGATGTAAAATATCTGGGCCAGATCCATGGCATTAATAACTGTAGTCTACTTGGCCAGTTCTGGCCCAGATCCGTAATTCCAACCTGTTCCGGTATTGGGCCGTTGGAAAGGATGAGCCCGGCCCAGGTCCGTTTAGGGGATCTGCGCCAAATGCTAATGAAGACCTGGCCCAAATACATTTTGCTGTCTGGGATGCTTGCCGAAAGTTTAAAGACTTACATAGACATCCATTTGTCCGGCGTCCCTGCCCATGAAACCCCATGAAACATCTTGTATTTATATAGAAAATAGTTAACTGATTAAAAATATTTTTTATTAAATGCTGAGGAGATAAATCAGCCAGCACATCCTATGAGTAAACCATTTTATTTTTTATTTTTATATTATTTTTGTGTTTAAGTATTTATTTTTTCTGGAATTTTGATGGGGGCGGTGCCCTAGCGCCCTCTACTGAAAAGCCACCACTGTAATACCTGCTGGTTGCTGTAAAGTGCTATATAAATAAATGTTGATTGATTTATTGAAATACGTGTGTCTCACGTACGTGTGTCTCACTTGATTGGTTTCACACGCCACACCTGTACAGGGCTGCCAACTCTCACGCATTGGCCGTGAGACACATGCATTTGATTGGTTTCACACCTGAAAGATTAGTTTATCTATAGATCTACCTGTTGAGCCACTGCTGATCGACTATACAGGCTATGAAGGGGCGAGGTGTGCCGCCCTGTCTCCTCTGGATAGCCATCCTGTGCGCTCTGACAACGGTCAAGGCTCTGGGAAAGGCGTCAGTCCCGAACATCTCTCCAAGGAAGGATGGTATTCAGGAGGTAGCAATTTGTATTGTTAAATTAGTGATAATCCGCTCTTCCATGCCGGCGAGAAGTGCTTTAATGCCGGGCAGAAACACCGAAGTATCGCCGTCATTCTGATCTGGGATATCAGTCAGCCAGCGGCTCAGTGTATATATCTATGGCGGCTCAGAAGCTAGGTCGCCATCTTGCCCGTGTTCGCTACGGTCCTCCCACGGTCCAGCTTTTGTACCTCTGTTTCTGACCATGTCGAGCTGGGTGTTACGTGATTCTGGTTAGAAATCAACCTTAGAGACAAGCTCGCCAAGTTTAAGCGGATGTCAAGTGTGGAAAAAGCATAGACAGTAGGATATAAGAAGGGAAAAAGTCAGATAAATGACGAGTGGTGACAGAGCTCTCCCGGTTTGCTGCCCACACCATTGTTCAGCTAACCGGAACCGCCTATTTCAAGTATTTTTTATACCTGTAATATGTGTAGCTTGTTTTTATTATTTATTATATTTATTGAATGGTTTTAATTGCTCTTTAATGTTTTATGTAAAGCACTTTGAACTTTTGGTGAAAGTTGCCTAGGTAACAACGTGATTATTGTGCTTTACTTAGTCATAACAAATAAAAATAAATAATATATTCTTAAAAGTTACAAAGAGTGGGGGGTATAAAGGCGAATACTGACTGACTTAGCATAATCAAACTTGAGCTAAGAAAGACGGAAATATAGCTACATGAATGAATGAATACAATAGCACTTTTTACGGCTAACGGTATTTCCCAAACTATTCTTTTAAAAGCTGTCATGTGTGGGTATAATTTACACTGTCATTGCTTCAGTTAAAAAAAAAGGCTCACATTTCTAATATCTCAGTGACTGTGCATTTCGGATGAACTGGAAAAGCTTGTAGTTATAGTTCATTTTCATGAAAAACTCTAGTTCTGCCTCAAAACCTTGGTTGCACTTGTGTTCTGGACTTTAAGTTAAATGACAATAAAATAATGTAATTATCAGTATGACAGAGCCAATTTTGTCATCATCAGCTGAGACTGATTTTTACAATCCCACTGTTAATGTATCACCATGGTGGAGTGAATGGGAGGGGAGATGCTACAAATGGCTACATATAAAAGTTCACCTTCCACGCATACGTGTCTCAGTGGGACTCCAACACAGGCAGGCGACATGGGGAAAGGTTTCTACATCAGTAAAGCTGTTGGGGTAGTGGCCATCATCCTGTGTGCAGGGGCCCTGGCTACTATTATTGCTCTGTCTGTTGTTTACTCACAGGAAAAGGCAAAAAATAATAACAATGTTTTGCCAACTGATGGAGGACCAACATCCAAACCACCCGACACAACACCTTCACCTTCACCTTCGCCCAGTGGACCTTGGGACAACTATCGGCTGCCCAAGAGCCTAGTGCCGGATCACTATAATCTAACCCTGTGGCCGCGACTGACTCCAGATGCAAATGGACTGTATATCTTTACTGGTAAGGCTTTTATGAGTGTACTGTAATACTCATCTATGATTCTCTGGAGCGAGAAAGCTTACTTTCATACAAAGTAGTTGCATTGATCTGGTATTCACGGTCAAAATATATCCTCCTCAGCCAGCAAGAATTAAAACCACCAGGAGTTTGGAGTCATTGCTTAAAGAGGATAGGATGGAGATAAAGACTTACTAATAGAAGGTCGATAAATCACAGCTTTAACCCCTCAGTTGCAAAATTATAACATCACTTGTAGCCTAAAAGTGTAAAACAAATTCAATGTGTCTTACTGTCCTTTTAGTATGATAATTAGTTATATATTATTATATAATATTATTATATTATTATAAACTAGCCAGACAGTATTGTGTGAATTGATTTAGTGGAATGTGTACTGTAAGTAATTATGGAAGGATTAGGGAATACTTTGCTTGGCTTGGCTTTGGTACATAGAGGATATGATGTCAATGAATAAAAAAGACATGAAGAAGAAACACCTTCTGCTTGGAGGGATTTTGGATCATGTTACTTGACTCTCTTATCACAGTTGTATGGCTTCATATAAAGCACTTCATAGCTTCTAAATTTCTTTGCAAATGCATATTAAAGTCCCTGTGTCAAAACCTGATCCACCCATACAGGTTTGTGAATTAAATCTTCTAAATTGAAGTTGGTAATAATCATACAAGTTGTGTAAGGTCATCAACTTCTATATACAATCAACTCTATGGTAACAACTCTAATGGAGGGGCATGTTAGTTAGCCATAGTCTGTACACACCCAGAGGTTTACACAGCCCAAATAATGGTGTGTGCATTCGTAGGGGCTTTAAATTTGCTGTTAGACACCATTACCTAGACTTATAAAACTTTTTTTTATTTTGAACAGCAGATAATAAAGGGAAAGCCCCTGCTTCTCTAAATGTCCATATAGCATAACACACAGGATTCTCATTAAGCTTGACAGTTCATTCCCAATCCTATAGATAGAGCAGTTGACAGAATGGGCTACATTTTGTGGTAATTGAAGTACAGAAACTAAGTCTTATTTGGTGTATTCAGTGCAGTAATTCATAGATATATTTTACATTGCGTTGCTGTCTTGTGAATAATGTATTTCCAAAATGTCAACTTCGTGAACTAAGAAAAAAAGCCCTGTTATTAGCTTTGTGTGTTTTGCAGATCATGTTATGGGTTTCAAATGGTGTATTTAGCTCATGAAGTATGAGAGTTGTCTCAACCCAGTCAAATCAGCTTCATTTATATAGCACTTTTCATACAATGTCAGCTCAATGTGCTTCACAGAAAACCACCTGGGGAACAATGCACTCGTCTACCTGCACACAAAGAATGATACACATATTTTAAAACTTGGATACAGATAGCCAAAGCCACCATCCTTTCAGTTACTGGAGACAGACTCTTTAATATATTTTAACAAATGGGTTGGGGTTGGGTAGAGCTGAAGTTTTTTACTACTGTTGATCACCGTTTAAGTAACTGTATTTCATGTTTTTTAGGTTCGTCCAATGTGGAGTTTAAGTGTGCTGAGGAGACTGACCTGATTCTTATACACTCCAATAAGCTGAACTACACCACGTTGGAGAATGGCCACTTGGCAAAGCTCACCTCAGTCAATAGTGGGGTCAATGCCCCCTCAATCAAGACTTCCTGGCTCCAGAATGTGACTCAGTACCTGGTCCTACAGCTGGATGGTAAACTAATTAAGGGCCATAGGTACCACCTCTACACTTACTTTACTGGAGAGCTGGCTGATGACCTGGGAGGCTTCTATAGGAGTGAATACTTTGAGGACGGAGTGAAAAAGTATGTGTATATGGTGTCAAATGATGCGCCTTGAAACATAATTAGGGCAAAAGTGAATCCCAGAGGTTGCAGAACATGCAGTAGCCAGCAATGATCAATACATTTTTTTCCGAATAAGTTCTCACACAAGACATTTTTTTACTATTTTGAAAAATAGCCTGACGTCTTATCTACAGTCAGTGTAACTTCATAAATTTATGCCGGACTCAGACCACACATATCGGCAAGATTATAACACGACTCGGCCGAAAATGGACATTGGGTACAACAATTGATCGTTTTATCCTGTGTAGTGTATCATATAGGACACAACCAACACTGCCTCACGACATGCCAACTGAAAGACTAGCATGTTTTTTTTTTTTTGCCTTCCACGACGAGTTACCTCACGTCAGTGACTTTGACCAATATGAGCGCAGAGCTCTTTTCCACACACAACTGTTAATATAGCAAAGCGAAAGAGGAATTATGTTGTTGCTCGGTTGAACTGTGAAATAGAGGAGTCACTAGTCGCTTTTTTGAACGCAAGACAGCCAGCTTCATACATACAATATTGTTTGGTTACATTCCTGTTCCTGAAAGTCAGTTTCTAGTGCTCCTTTCTGATAACCTCATGTGTTTTGTGAAAGATGGCAAGCTTTGATTGGTCTGGGACCAATGTGTATCGGCCAAGTAACAGCAAGAAGTTATGACTCTAAAATCCTTAAACGGCAGTCTTGTTTCAAAATTTCTATTTGTGAAATGTGTATCTTGTAAGACAACATAATATGCAAGTAAAACAGTTTTAAAGCCTTTGGAAAGTGGATTTTTTTTCACTTTTGATAGAGCTAGGCTAGCTGTTTCCCCCCTACTTCCAATTATTGTATATGTACATTTTTATCATCAGGCTCTTTGGAAAACTCCACACAATCATTATGCTATTGGGTTGTTTCTGTAAGCATCAAGTTTAATTTGTCTATTTTCTGTCAGGGTTGTTGCTACTACTCAGATGCAGCCAACAGATGCCAGGAAGGCTTTCCCCTGTTTTGACGAGCCAGCCATGAAAGCTATTTTCCACATCACGTTAATCCACGACAAAGGAACTGTAGCCCTGTCCAATGGCGAGGAAAAAGGTTAGTTGCACTACGATGATAATTGGACGAGCTTATTTTCACAGTTTCAGACAAAATCAATTGAATATATGAGGAGAACAATGGATGTAATATCATTTTTAGGGTGATCTAAGACTATGGACGGCAGAGTGTGTTAAATTGACATGTTTACAAAGACATAAGATTAACTAAATGTAAGAGATTAAAAACTAAAACAATAATAATAATAAATTTAATTTGTATAGCGCTTTTCAAGGACTCAAAGTTGCTAAACATGTCCTTCTATTAATTTTTATTTCTACAGAATCAAGCATTGTCCAAGTTGATGGTAAAGATCTACTGAAGACTGCTTTTAAGCCAACTGAGAAAATGTCTACCTACCTGTTGGCGTTCATTGTCAGTGACTATACCTTCATCAATAACACCATTGACGGAGTTTTGGTAAGTGACGTCCTAAAAAGATTTTGTCATCAGTCTTTCATGAATGCAGCTTGTATTTCCATGAAACTTAGAGATGTGCATTCTGCGAAGGTTTTTTGGATACTACTACCAGTGGGCACCAAAGTCATAGGAATTTTCAAATCCTACACATGGTAAGGACCGGTATGGAAACAAATAAGGGACAGCCACTGAATACTTAATATTGAAATATTTTATAGTGTATCTAAGTTTTATTTATTCTGGATTCACTTCTTTGAAATTAAAATATGACATTTCTTAAGTTGCAATTACAAAAAGCTTAATTTGAATATTTTTTTGTTGAATGGTCACAAATTTAGATCTAGAATTCAGAAAAATATTATTTCAGATACATGGTTTTCTAAGTAAAACAAGTGGTCAGTGGCTGTTCAAATTCAGATAATCATGTCTCTTATTTGCTTTAGTCAGGTTTTTTGTTACTTTTCTACTGTAATGAAACAGTGGTGACATTTTCATCACTGAGGAGAAAAGGTAATTGATTTGCATTTAGGTGTTAACTTGTGCATCAAGTTTAGCATGGTGTAAGCTAAGCAGTGTTAGCTAACAAACCTAGACGCTATATTAATAGTGTGTGGTTGTTTTAGTTGACACTTCTCAAGCTACAATTCTTTTTTTGAAGGCTAATGGTTAAAAACAAAACCTTTTAGAAAGATATACCTCACAGTCTTTGATCTACAACATAACAAAACAATTGGGCTAAACTTATTTTTCCTAGCCTGGTTATACATTTAAAGTCTTTTTTTCCCAATATACCACCAAGATACTTCCAGATGCTGATTGGGGATTTCTTTTTTTTTTGTTGGGGGGAGGGGGGCTTTTATTGCCTTTATTTGATAAGACAGATTAAGGCAAGAAGGTGGTAGAGAGCGGGGATAACTTGCAGCAAAGAGCCACGGGTTGGAATTGAACCTGTGACCGCTGCGGGAAGGACTGAGCCTTGGTACATGGGCGCACGCTCTACCAGGTGTGCTGCGAGGGCAACCCGTTGATTGGAGATTTTTGATGAAATTGGAAATAAATTGTATTATATAGTAGGTCTTCCTTAATTAACAACATTTTAGACCTTCCCTAATTTAGACCTTAGGTTCACACACTGGTATTGTTATAGTGCCAAATAGCACTTAACTAAGTTTAGTTCTCAAAACTTAGGTTTTAATCATCAGCCTAGGTATCCACATTCCTAACAAACACAGTAACTTACTTTGTAGTAAAACAAGAAAACAAAGGTTCATTCTTGTGCTCATCCAAGTGATGTCATTGCAATTAATTATTAGTGGTTGGAGAGAGGCCCCTATGGGCCATGTAATATGAATGTGAGTTTAGCCAGGTGTAAGATTTCAAAATGTGTGACTGTGTTGCCATCCGATGGTAGTATCTAAAGATACACTGTTGTAGGAAACAATGTACAGATTTAATATTCAAGATGATCAGGCTGAAGCAACACATCAACAGCAACAATTTTCTTTTTCACAAACAGAATTTATGCCATCAGAACAATTTTATAGATGCTTTACAACAGCAATGTGCATAATTAGACTGTGTAATGGGTTTTATTGTGTGTATTATGTGATGTGGGTTTAGATCCGCATCTTTGCCAGGAAGCCCGCTATTGATGCTGGGCAAGGACAGTACGCCCTTAACAAAACTGGACCCATTCTTAAGTTCTTTGAGGAGTATTACAATTCCAGCTACCCTCTGCCAAAGTCTGGTAAGTCCACCACACATGATGATCTGAGGCAATTCTTTTGAATATCCTTATCCTTCTTTGTTAAATGTATGCTATCAAACTTGTTGCCTGAATACTTTTTTTTTTTTCACGTGTATTTAGTACAGTACAGTACACATACCAAGGTTATACATTAATATGTAATCCTCCGAGTTAACTGTTCCCCTCCCCTCACTAGTCAGCAGTTCTTGGATTCATGTTTATTGCCATCATGTGTGTTTTTATGGTCAACCCCAAAATTACCTTCATTTTGTAGACTGAGACATTTGCTGCCACTTCCAATAAAGCAGCTGTCAATCATTCTGAACACCACATAAAAATGCTGCTCCATCATCTGTTCTGTTGTTGATTAATGCAAGACTTATCTGCTGTTTTGACATTTTATGACAGGGCTTTGCGAACAGGAGAAGATTGCGTACGGCATCAATTATTAACAGATACATCTTGATAAATTGATTTGTTATACAGTTTTCATGACAGTTGTAATCAGTCTGTGTCCAGTCTTTGTTGACCAGCCCATACAGTACATTCAAGAAGTCTCATGATTCGATCTGATTTTTGATTTTAAGGTCACGATTTGATTTAAATATATATATTTTTTAACACTGATGGCTATTCCATTTATAGACTATCAAGTCTTGATTTCTAAAGATCAAGAGATCATTGGTTTCATGCCCTGGCAACTGTCCTTTACCTTTTCAATTCTTCTTTAGAAAAATAGGCCACATGGTATCAAGTGTGATATAACCGCCATATTTGTTTTCAAATTTACTACACTAAGGCCATGTTATCAACTTTAAATAATTTATTTTAAATGTGATAACATTCAATTGGAAACAAACTGTTAGAAACAAAAACAAAAAAGTGCCACTAATTTGCAGAAAAAAGCAAAAAGCCACCAGATCCTGCTCTAAATGAGAACGGAGGAGTTGCCTGTGTCAATATTCTTTTCCCCAGTCAAATCTATATGTTTATGATGCCTGCAAATATGTTCTGCTATATTTGTCCTGTTGCCTGAGGTGGCGTTTGGTACCTAGAGAACAAGAACATATTCGTTGTTTACCTCACTCGCGGAGAAGGCAAAATGTTGTCACACTTCAGGGAAGCAGGAGGATTTTATAGTTCGGTTTCTTTTTCTGTCATCTCCGACTCTGGCAGTGGACATTATGTTTATAAATATCCGGCTGCAGGCTACTGGTAAGCTACACTGTGTCGTCTTTGAAGGCTTTTTTTGTTGTCTTTAGACACAGGCAAGTAGGCGAGGTTGGAGAGATCGCCAATCCTGCTTTCGAAAGCTCATTTTGATTTGATTTTTGATTTAGAACCGTAGTGGTGACATCCCTAGTACATTTTGTTACATTGTTACACATTCATAATTTCCTCCCTCCAGATTACATGTTTTAACACTGGTGCAGTTAGAATTTACTTGGTCAACTTATAAGAAGTAGTAACTCTACAGGCAACCAACCACAAATATTATCTTTCCTAATGCAGATCAGATAGCTCTACCAGACTTTAATGCTGGAGCCATGGAGAACTGGGGTCTGATCACATACAGAGAGACAGCGCTGCTTTACGATGAAGAGTTCTCCTCCAACTCCAACAAGGAGAGGATTGCTACCATCATCGCTCATGAACTGGCTCACATGGTTAGTTTTCAACACTACAAACTGTTTAACTTCACAATGTCTTTTGAATCTTGCATAACGGATCCTCATCCGGGTTTGGTTGCACATGTCCTTGGCAAATTATCTATTAGTAAAATGGCAGAGTGCATCTGATAAAATCTGAAAAGGCAAGTTATAAAGGAATTTCAACCAGCACTGCGATTAGTACATTCAGCAGGATGATTTTCTTCAAATGTGTTATGAGAACATTCCCATCAATCAATACTTATCACTTACCACCAGGCATGGAAGTGACACACGCCAGTTTTGTTCCGTCCTCCACCAGACCACACAGGGAGCGTCTCAGAAGCAGAACATCTTGAATGCCTGACTGTCATTGTCACTAAAAGGCTATCTACAAGTACAAGTACTCCAAGTCCTCATGCAATCAAACTCCATGCCTTCACATCCTGCCTGGCCTGTGGAATGCACGTGGCTCACATGCTTCTGGGACGCGCTGTGTCGGGGCTGGTGGAATAACAAGCATTGTCTTGAATGGCCGTGATTGCTGGTGGCGTCCGAAAATGCGCGTGGTGGAATTTGGCCGATTTGTGATGTCCAAATGAAGCTCCATTAAGCATTTTCTTTATTTTCTGAGCCCACTTAATGGCTGTGTCTGTTCATCAAAGAGTTGAAAGCACACTGAATTGCTATTCCTTGAACCTTTTTGTTTAAACCAAGAGCGTCATCTAGTGGGCTAAACAAATGCAACTAATGGTTCATGAAGCATCATTGAGACCTCACTAGTAACTGTAAGTCAATCAGCCAACTCACCTGAAATGGATTAATATATGAATGTAGAATATGTACAGTTTGAAATGCTGTATGATCAGCAAATCATTCAGAGGAATTTGCGTTCACAATGTATATAATATAGTGGTCACTGTCACAAGTCTCATCAAAACAGACTTAAATCAAATCTCATGTCCTTAAGAGCAAGTATGAGTCAAGTCTTCAGTATCGTTACAGCAAGTCTCAAGTCAAATATTAGGCCTTGAGGGCAAGTGCTAGTAAATGTCAGGTCATGTCAAAACAGTCCCAATTCAAATCCTAAGTCTTTGTAGGCAAACGGCATGTTAATTGCAAGGCTGATGAAAGGACATACACATACAGAGATGCTGTAAAGTCCAAGCCAAGTCTCAAGTCCTTGTTGTTTGGACTACAGTGTGACTCAAATCCAACGCTGTAGTCCTCTTGTCTGGGAGCCTATAAAGAGCGGTCTTATTTATCTTTAGTTTTTCTTGGAACATTCACACATTTTCTCTATGCTGTTCCTTTAGTGGTTTGGTAATCTGGTGACACTGAGATGGTGGAATGACTTGTGGCTGAATGAAGGCTTTGCATCATATGTTGAGTACCTGGGAGCAGCCCATGCTGAGCCCAACTGGAACCTGGTAAGGATTTCCCTCCTACCTTTTGGCCACAATAATGTATAATGTAGGATGATGGTGACATTAATCGGTGGAGTTTTGGCCATACTGTTTTATTTGTCTCATAATAGACAGACCTCATCGTGCTGAGTGATGTCCACAGGGTGTTTGCCGTCGATGCCCTTGCCTCCTCTCACCCTCTGTCTTCTAAAGAAGAGGACATCCAGAAACCAGCACAGATCAGTGAGCTGTTTGATGCTATATCATACAGCAAGGTAACCTCATACACTCAGGCCTCAACAACAGCAGAACTTTGCCCATCTCTGATCCTTAAATCAATCTACCCACATTATGGATTTAATTTCTCTATAATAGTTTTCCTTCAAATATGTAAAAGATTTTGTCACAATATCCTTAAACACAGACTGATCTTGAGAAACATTGAACATGTGTTTGCTCATCCTCAGGGAGCAGCTGTTCTGAGGATGTTGTCGGATTTCCTAACTGAAGACGTCTTCACAAGGGGACTCAGAGTAAGAACTTAATGGGGACATACAATTTTTAATATTTACCTGAAACCACATGCTACTGTGAAGCTTAGTCCCCTTTAATTGACACAGTAAATCTTACATTACTGACCCTTGACAGGGGTTGGGTACACATGATCTTAACAAATTAATTCTCCATTAGTAACATAGAGTACATCTGTTAACTCTAAAATATCTAATATGGCATAGGAAATTTAAGGAATTCCAACCAGCACTGCAATCAGGCCATTCGGCAGGATGATTTTCTGTGGCATGACAACATCAGTAACAATCGGCCAACTCGCCTGAAATGGATTTTTATTGGAATGTATAATATGTACAACTTGCAATACTGTATGAGCAGCAACGCTTTCAGGTGAAGCAGAAACTCCTCCAAAGCAAAATAACAAATCTTTGTTTTGTCCCCTACAGACCTACTTGGCTGAATTTGCATTTGGGAATGCAGTCTACACCGACCTATGGAAACATCTGCAGAGGGCATGTTCTTTTCTAAATACACTTAGATTTGAACATTTAGCTAACGGTTTAATCAAAAGGATCTCCAGTACGTGCCAACCTACTGTTGGCTGTAACATAATTTTTTCTTGTTTGTCTGCTTCCACAGGCTGTTGATCTTAATGTCCCTAAACCTCCGGACACTGTCGAAAACATCATGAACACCTGGGTGCTGCAGATGGGTTTTCCTGTGGTTACCATAAATACCCAGACTGGGCTGGTATCCCAGGAGCACTTTCTCTTGGATCCAGACTCCAATGTCACTACTGAATCTCCCTTCAAGTATGTACAGTGCCTTTCTCCCTTTCTTCCCACTATACCAATCATATATAGTATAGTATAGTATATATTATAGTATCTATAGTATTACAACTCATGTTACAATACTCATGTTGCTGCTATTCCTGCCTTTACTACTAATTTAGTATTACCACTTATTTTATAGTAGTACAACTAGGCTATCTCCATATACATTCTAGTATTATTGCAAAAAATTATGCTACTTGCTTTTCTATTTATTAATGCATAATCCTTTTTTTTATTTTAATGTCATTATGATAGAAATGATGCAGCCCCCCTTTAACAGTTCGGTGCCAGGCAAACAAAATAACACATTAAACTATATGTAATAATACATTTGTTTATTCTACAGTTATAAATGGATTGTTCCGATCAAGTGGATGAAGACTGGAATAATCCAGGAGCCGCATTGGCTGAAGGTTAAATCAAGTAAGGTGTACAGACACCAACAATAACATGGTGATTTTGTGCTGATAAATAAAATTACTTCTGAATGAAAGTAAGTGGAGGTAAAAAAATTTTGGGCAAAAGGCAAGGCAGCTTTCTTTCCATGAAGCTATTGAGCTATCGACTATTCCGTCAATTTTAGGGTCACATTTGTTGCAGGATATAACAACCAAATATGAAATATGGCCACACAAGCCCAATCATTGTAGAACTTTAACTTTAAATAAAGCATCACACAAATGTTTAGGCCTAGATGATCAATTATCAACCTTTTTATTAAAAATCATCTGAAAAGATTAGAGACTAGAGGTATCAGTCACACCAAAAATGAATGACTCTCGCAAAGCAAGTGGATAAAATATGCTTTTAAGAAGGACTTGACAGTACTACACATTAATGCACAGTTTATGATGCATTTTCCCACTGAGTGGTGAGTTGAAGAAGCTAACTCAACCACTTAAGGCTGGAGGAACTGCAAGGGGAGAGCAATAATTACTATTTCCCTGCAACCTTGAAAAAGGGAATATTGAATAATTGTTTTGGATTGTTCAATGATCTTAAAATGTCAGACTGTCAGTTTACCCCCAGATGGCTCAATTTATACCCTAACTCTGATCAAAGTTGAGCCACAGGAATATTTTTTTGTCATTTTTTAGGGTACTTTGACATAGATGCATTCTTACAATTTAATTTCATAGGCGAAATCCTGAAATAAATATTTACGGCAGTAAAAGGAAAAAAAAAATGACATGCTCTCTCTGACCGAAGTGGCTTTGGGAATTGAGGAGATGGTTAAAGAAAAAAGGGGTAGAAAAGCATTCGAGAGTGGAGTAGACTTACACGTTGTGTGTAACTTGAGACGTTACGTTAAAGTTTTGATAAAAGCTTACCTTCGCCTCACATGGTTTTCTGTACAACGGAGCAACAGAAGAGGAGTGTACAAGAGCTAAGGTACAATATTATAATTAACTGAAATGATACTGTGTAGTACGGTGTTACATATATATGCTCCTGTCGGTAACATGCGCTAACACATTTGAATCACAAACTTTATAAAATCCTCACACATACGTTTTACTTTATGTAGATTGCAGGCTGTGGGAGAATTTTAGACTGGACATTATAATGTCGTCAAACACTTGCACAATAACAATCTGAGTCTGTCAGCAGCAAAAACACACACTTTTAGTGGACATACATTGACGGTCGCCATTGCCCCATAGGGTTACATTGCAGCCCGGTTCGCGGCTGCCTGTTATAGTGTTCTCGCTCAATACTGGAAAAATTTCAAAGATTTTTTTTCACATTTTGTTCTTACACAAGAATGCATGGGAAAATATGGTCCATGTTTGAAAATACAGAAATTCCCCTTTTAAGAGTTTATTGCCCAAGTGTGAAGAAAATCACCCAAAGACAAAAAATAAGCAAACATTGACAAATTATCTTACATTTTCTGGTCTTGTGTAGGGCAAGAATGACAAGCTCTGACCTCCTTTTTCTTTTGTAGGCACAATTGATGCGACGAAGGCATCAGGGACTGAATGGGTGCTGGCCAATCTCAACGTGGTGGGTTACTACAGAGTCAACTATGACGAAGGCAACTGGAACAGACTCCTAAATTGTCTAATGGCTGATCATAAGGTATACTTTTTGGCAACTTAAAATAAATTGTGATCTCTGCTTTCCTACGCTGTTTATGAACGTGCTTCTTGATCGTAGTAGTAGTAGTAGTAGTAGTAGTAGTAGTAGTAGTAGTAGTAGTAGTAGTAGTAGTAGTAACATTGCTTTTGTTTTTCAAGCTTATTCCAGTGATCAACAGAGCTCAGTTGGTGGATGATGCCTTCAATCTTGCCAGGTAAGTCCTACTAATACAGTATCATAACAGAATGATTATCTGGATTACTGAGACTTAGAAAAAAATTATTTAACTTGTTTGTTACCTTCAGTAAAACCAAACGACTTTATTAAAGACGTTGTAGGTAGCAACATCATTACATCAATCAGCAGGGTTTATAGAAAAAACTAGCCCACAATTATTATACTTTTGCACAGCATTGCCAGCATGACACAGATGCTGCAACATATTTCAATTCATTACTAAACAGCAATGGTTCCTAAGTGGGGGGGGTGCGCACCCTAGGAGGGGCCCAGAGTTATAACAGGGGGTTATAACCCTAATGCATGGTTCTGCTGCGCTGCTAGCAAAACATGGCCAAGTTTGTGAAAGGACAGCCAGGTAAACGTAAAGCAGACGATGAAGCTACACCCTAACTACCAAAATGCAAGAAAATGCATAGTAGCGGCCACAATTCAATCTTAAGAGCCTGATTGGACTGAAACAGCTGGTTGTTGCGCACCTCTCTCTCTGTCCCTCTCCCCACTTCACTGAGAAACAGTGGATCTCAATTCACTTCAAATGGTCTTTTTGGCATGGGAAACAGACGTTTACATTAAGTATGTATGAATATAGGTTAAGTATAACTAATATACACATATAGGCCTATATGGGGATGGGGGGGGGGCAGCAGTTTGGGAACCACAGACTTACAGTAGGTTTATGAAGGTCCACAACTATTTTGCCAGTGTATTGAAGAGTAGAACCAAGAACACTAAAGATCTGATTAATGATGATCAAGTTGTATTCAATTTTGGATAACCCATTTATTTTCACAATCTTGTAACCCCAAAGAGCAAAGATCGTCCCTACTGTACTGGCCCTCAATACCACCAAGTACCTGAACAAGGAGACAGAATATATGCCCTGGAAGTCAGCCATGAACAACCTGGACTTCTTCTACCTCATGTTTGATCGAAGTGAGGTTTATGGTCCCATGCAGGTGTGCTTACTTTCAGCCACAACATATCAGCATAAAAATAAACAAAAAACCTTAACACAAATAAGTTACTTCTATGATTCTAATCTTCGTGGAATTATCACATTTCCTTAGCTCTGTCTTGCTTGTTTTTAGAATTATCTGAGGAAACAGGTCACCCCCCTGTTTCAATACTATAAGACCATGACTGGCAACTGGAGCAACGTACCTGATGGACACATGGACCAGTGAGTAAAGAGACATAAATGGGCATTTATTGTTTTTTAAGAAAGGCATTAACAGAATATGACACTTGCAAAGAAAAGATGATTTTCAACTTATTGTAATTAAACTATGGGCCCTTTTAGTTGGGGGCCCCAAAGTAGTTGCACACGCCTAAAGGTAAACTCCATCCTTGAGATCAACACTGCATTGTCCTTATTACACTGTATAAGAAAATGTACCCAGTGTTGTTAAGTTTGTAAAAGAGGTACAGCGCTGTATTTAGAAAATCAGTAATCTCCTATTTAAGTGTTTCATCAGAATGTTTTAGAGTCTGCAGTTGTCATAATTTAACAAACTATTGAAATACAGTACCAAATATTTCCCTGTAATTATGTAGATATAGTAACGTGTCTTTTTACAGCGATATTAAAAATCTTGAGCTCCTGGGAAACCATAGCTCTAGTTCATTTCAAATTATGTTGTCTTTATTTTATGGCTAGGAATAGACCAGTTTCCTCTTGCATACTTATGGATTTTCAATCTTGATAATAGGACTTTTGTAAAATTGGTACATTTTTTGGCCAATAATCACTGTCTAGCTGTAAACATATTTTATGAACTTGCTAGCTTGCAGCGGCTAGCATTACCACTGTCTAGTGTTTGGTTTTAGTAGTCAGTGTTACCTTTTAATTATCTAAAAAAGACATTAAGCACAGAATCCAGTAAATTACAGTTATATATGGTAAATGTTTTCTGCCCGTGGTGTATATGGTGCATTTTTACCTGTACAACGTACGGCAATGTTGCTGGTAAACCTAATGCTAACTGTTAAGAGGTCATGCCAAGCCGGTGCTGTTGTTGTTCTGATAAAACAGTATTTTAGATAATGTACAAAGCATGACTTAGCCTCTAATAATAACAAACCACCCAACAAGTTAGGCATATTCCTTGTTTCTCTGTCCCCATGTATACTCTTCATGTTTTCTTTCTGGGCTCCTGTTAATGCTTCTTCTCCTTCCTGTTTTCCCTTCCTCCAGGTATAATCAGGTGAATGCTATCAGTCTGGCTTGTAGGACAGGCCTTGAGGAATGCCAAAATCTGGCCAAGACATGGTTCAATCAATGGATGGACACTAAAACTAACACGTGAGTGTATATAATCCCAATGTGTAACTTATTATCCTTCCACTGTTAAAATGTCTCTTTATTGTATTTTAAGTGCAACCATAAGTCTATCATCTATGGTGTACTGAACTTAGAATATGTCATCTTGCTTCAGGATCCACCCCAACCTGCGTTCCACAGTGTACTGTAACGCCATTGCAGCAGGTGACGCCAAAGAGTGGGAGTTTGCTTGGGAAGAGTTTCGGGACACCACTATTGCTAGTGAAGCTGAAAAACTCCGCTCTGCTCTGGCCTGCACAAATCAACCCTGGCTGCTCAACAGGTCTGCTCACAGACAGCCTTGTTAATACTGTTATACAGTGTACTACAGCTTATAATTGAAGATTACTGACCAGTACACACACATATATACTTTCTGTCCTGCTTGTACCCTTTCAGATACCTGGAGTACACTCTGATGCCAAACCTTATCCGAAAGCAGGATGCCACCTCCACCATTGTCTACATTGCCAACAATGTGGCTGGTCAGTCTCTGGCATGGGACTTTGTCAGGGCGCGATGGTCATACATTTTCAAGGAGTGAGTACAACACAATACTTTTTTGTTGCTTACATCACTGCATTCCCATGAAACATGAGGCACCATATTTGTAGTCTGTAACTCAGTTTTTCTAAATGAACCAAGTCTGCTTAGCAGTCATGTCCACAACTGCAGATATATGGTGTGTTGGGTAACACTGTGACCTATGATTTTCACATGCCGAACTGGAGCACAGCCACATAATAAATCATTCATTGTCATACAATCACACAACAGCAGATTTGTCGTTACAGTCAATTATTATCAGTGGCAGCTTTTATTGACCAATCATGCTCATCATAAACCATGCAGGCCTCACCTTGACAGAACACAACACAGGGACTGAGTGTAGTTTTACATTTTTTTTATGAAGGTAGTAGTTTGATGTTTCAGTATAATAGATTTTTTTGTGTTTTTAAAATTTTAAAGTGGTGATAGAATTATTATATAGGGTATTTCACACCGTTCCTTAAGGTCTCCTAATAGGGTATGTAACTTTGGTTGGACTGAAAATGGCCCGGTTGCTGTTCTATGCTCCCTAATGCAACCCTGTGGAATAGCACTAGAGAGAAACAAGAGGTTTTCTCCCTTTTTTATATGGCATGCTCATGAATATTTAGATGAGCTGCACACTGATTGGTTGGTTTACAACAATGCATGCTGCTGCAACATGAGAAGAGAGGGGAGGGGCTGCTCCTCTCGGCATACGGCGCTGCCTGCTCCTCTGCTCCCCACAGAACAGAAGAGAGAGACCGTGACTGTTTTGGCAGCCACAGGAAAGAATTACCTTGCGTGCTCGACAATACTGGTGTCTTTTCTACAGAAAGTCGCCAGATTTGTCACTAGTTGCTTTTTGTGAAAAAAGTCGCTAAACTCGTCAACTAATGTTATTGTACAAAGCACCAGAGACACAGTTTAGTTACAGTTTAGTCATCCTCCAGTGTGTCACACACACACACACACACACACACACACACACACACACACACACACACACACACACACACACCAATGTTTTGACACAACTAGTGTTGTTGTAACGTTACCCTTGGGACATAAAAAAGCTCCACAACTCCCTCTTCATTGCCCGCGTTGTAAATTAATTTATTAATATCAGGGAACATGCCTGCCACGCACGCAGTTACCCGGTAACTCGACCACCAACTACCCTGACGGAGCTCCACGACTGGCAGCATGGTGCTCTGTACCCAGCGCACAGTCCTCTTTTCTGGGGTAACTTGACCACTAACTACCACTTACCTGGAGCACCACGACCGGCGGCAGCTCGCGATGAAATGTGAAAAGTATCAGCGTTCCCTGTACAGCCTGGAACACTGCATTTACGATGTGGTTAATTTTCATTATCCTTAAAAAACCTCCAAACTTTCTTCTTTGTAATTCCCCTGGAAATGCAAAGCTCGCAGCTAAACTAGTGTCTGACATCTACTTGACCTACATTCAGAAGACCGGCTGGTCTCAGACCAGTGGTCTGTAGCTATGTAAATTTTGGGGCATGACAAAGGTACAGCCACCGAGTTGACGTCAACTATTAGCTTCGTTGGGATTTGCCCATTTTCAGAGGCAGTTTCAAATTGTGAGATTTGCAGAGGAAAGAGGTGTCAATGGGACTCTGAGGTTCTCTGTATGTCCTATTTACCCACCGAACTGTCGTTATTCAACCATGACAAGGTAACCTTGGTTTTGCATTCTATCACCCCTTTAACCAGTCCTTCCAGAAAAACGCGATCAAGAGTTTTTTTGTGATTTGTTGCGGGCAAAAATCCTTGATTATGCGGCACGTTTTCTTAAAAAATGCGATGGAATATGCGGGATATTTATGCAATTTTATGCGATGAAATTGCGGGAACTTGCAAAAAAGAGAAGAAAAAGTGATTACCCCAACACCCTGCTTTTTTTAAACTTAATTTCCAAAAATAGTTTACAGATATTAAGTCATTGCAATAACTAAACAAATAAGATACGAAAATATATACAAATAATATTAAAGTAAAAATAAAAGTAATAGTCTAAACAGAAGGAAATAAAAGATACAAAAGAGACAGACTTTCAAAAATCGTTAATAATATAGACAGCAGGAGCACTTAAAGAAATTTGAGTAGACATCAGATATTAAGATAGCTTTCTTATTGGATACCAACTTAAGAGACTCAAAGTACATGTCAAATTCAACCTCCAACACCTGCTTTTCGATGATGTTCACGTCGCGTAATTACGTCACTTCATAACGTTCCCATGGCAACAGGGGAAAATGGCTGCTTTTGTGTGAAGTAAAGGCAACATTTTTTTTAAACTTTCTGCTAAGATATATGACTTTTTTGCAACGAAAATGCGGGGATTATGAAATCATGCAAGCACCGCATATTTTGCGCGGAAATCGGCAATTTATGCGGCGAAAGTGCGGCATATTTGAAAAAATGCAGCCCCCGCATGAATGCGGACTTACTGATTATGCTTTGAATTATGCGATCGCATAATCGCGTTTTTCTGGAGGGACTGTTTAACAAGTGCAACAACCAATTTCTTTTGGTTGGTTTCAAATGTTTGATTTCTGTTACTGCATTTTGAAAAGTCTGAACAGTTCTGATTTTTTTATTTATTTTTTTTTTAACCAAAAATCCTTTAATTTGCATACAAATAAACCTGATTATCTGTTTTTCCTTGACTTTGTTTTCACTCACAGGTATGGTGGTGGATCATTCTCCTTCTCCAACCTCATCAACGGAGTCACCAAACGCTTTTCCACTGAATTCGAGCTTCAACAGGTTAGATATTCTAGACCAGGGTTCTTCAATATTTTTTAGGCCAAGGACCCCTTAGCTGAAAAGAGAGATGACGTAGGGAACCCCTAAAACATATTCTGTATAAAATTTTGTTTCATATTAAACAGGGCCGGATGGATGAAAATTAATGGATATCGTTTATACATCATGTTTTGATGTTAAACATGAAAGCACAGTGAATCCTTAAGCTGAACTGTTTGGCTACCATAGTGGCTACCTTACCTATAGTAAACTTATCTTCAATGTGTAAATCACATTTTTTCTTTTTCACAAATAGGCCAATTCATCTTTTACTAGCTCTGAGGACCCCTGTTGAAGATCTCTGTTCTAGACCTTTTTTGATCACAATCAAACAAATTAGTATTCTCTATTTTTAGGGGGTTTCATGTTTTAGTCTAGTTCCACATTGTGATTTGTGTATATTATTATTGTGCACTGTATACATGCCCAGGAAAACCGATCGAAATTAGCATTAGAAATTTTAAACTTTGCCGTCTCCCCTTAAGTCTAAATAACATATGTCATAGCATGTTACCACTTTATGTTCATCTACCATTGCAGACTGAAACTCAGTTTCTAAAATATTTTTTTATGTAAGAAAAGCAAATACACCAAACAATAATTATGAACTGAATATTAAATTAAATGTTTATACATGTTGAAATTTATTTACAAGTCTCTCAAAGAGAGACGGGTATCACTCTGCCCTGTCAGACACGGCTCTCTCTCGCCTCTAGCCTCACTAATGGCCAGGGCCCTGTAACGTTAGCCGGTCTCTGAGCGGGACTATCCTGCTGGCGAGCTCATCTGCTTGTGGAGCTCCCAAAAAGCAGATTACCAAAGGTTCTCATTAATCTAATGGACATTTGCGTTGTGTTATTTAAACAAATGATCCGTCAACAGGGAAATAAAAGCAGTCTTGTTGTCCTGACAGAGCTCCAGCCAGCTGACAGTCGGGGTCTGTGAGTGTGACTAACCAGCAGCCCTGGCAGGCACTATAGCTGGTTGTGGAGCTTCTATATTCCGAAGCAAATTGGGAGAAACTTTTTAATTCACTATCGATTTTCGTAAAACTGCTTACTGTATATTGAAAATCTACACAGTTGATTTCTTGCATAAAAGATCTCAGAAGTGAATTTAGTGGCGAATTGACGGACACAAATTATAAAAATCGTCAAAAACATTTCTGTTACTGTTATTGGCGAAATGCGAATTTGTGTACTGGGCCAGTACTTTAGCCCCAAGGACACAAGGACAAAAGGATCGGAACACACGTATACACAAGAACGCAGATTGAGAGAGGCCCCTGATCTCAGGAAACACCATCAGATCTAATTCATATAAAGATTTACTATTTGGAATCCGAGGTGGGGGTTTAGGATGACAACTGCACTTTTTGATGGTCTCTGTGTTTGTTGCTGCCTGACTTGAAATGGTTGCATCACCTCCCTAAACAACACAATAATTTTATGTTTTGTTTGTTTTGACAGCTGAAACAGTTCAAGGCAGACAACTCTGAGATTGGATTCGGCTCTGGGACCCTGGCAGTGGATCAGTCCATTGAGAGAACCATGAGCAACATAAAATGGATCACAGAGAACAAACAGAATGTTCTGGATTGGTTCAAAACCGAAGGAAACGCTAACTAAGCCTTGTACCAGCTCTGTGTACTTTTACAGAGTTTTAAAGGTTCTTTTTTTTGATCAAAATAAATCTTGCTTGGAGAAGGAGATGTCACACAAGTTCATTTAAAAGCAAATGTTCTCTAGCTCTGCTTGTTTGTATGGTCCTGAAAAATCATTTACATCTGCAAAATTATCACATCACATCATCTGTAAAAAATTAATGGGACCCAAATTTGCTTGCTGAGCCTTTGTTGTACCTCGGTTTGGTTGAACTGAAAAAGGGACTTGCGGTTTATTTTGAATCCTTGAAAGTAGAAGTACTAATTACACAGTACATGTTGATACATTAAGTTAGACAATGGGCCAGAGAGGTCTTAGGAAAGGATGTTATTTGTTTTATACTTTATATTACTTTAATCACAGTTTTCAATAATCTAATTGTATTCCAGAAATTATAATTTTATGATTATACAGAAAAGAGTTTGTGTTATTATTTTTGCATACTTTCACCCTGCTCTATTTACATTTATTTTCAACCACCAGCACAAAGCGACGAACAGAGCATGCTGTAATGAAATATTATCTATTATATTATATATATATATTATTATTTTATATATATATATATATATATATATATATATATATATATATATATATATATATATATATATATATATATATTGAAGCGGCTCTGTTGTAAAGTCTAACGTTGCTTGGCATGTTAGAAAACACAGCTGAAAGGTCATTAATGGATTCACTTTAGTTTCTAGATTCTTTAGTGTTAGCCACCATGATAACATGATGATCCTATAACTTGCGACACAGTTAGGAAAACAAGAAAAAGCTATTTATTACCATCTTATGCTGACACTGCATATTTTTTTTTGGTATTTGAAGGCAATGATTCTACTCTATTCTGGAAAGGAAAATAAACACATTTGTTAAAAATGTATACTGTTGTGCTTTGTTTGTCTAAAAATACAGTATTTCTGGTACAGTATATTATTATTATTCATTGTGTACCGCTTATATCATAGATCTTTATCTCTATATCTATCTGACTGTCGGTCATTATCAAAACAATTACATTACATTTTTGATGTACGGTGACTGAAATAACTAGATGAAGGGAAATGCTTCACTTATAGACATTTATCAGAAATTGAAGTGTTAAATGCCACATGTTAAAGGGAACTCTAGGAGGGTTAGAAATGACCCAAAAGTTCAGGTCGGAATGGTCGCAGCCAAGTTTTTTCAGCGTATCGTAAATAGATGGCAACAGACTTTAAACACACTAAATATTACTAACACCTAGTTGCCAATATTTCGGATTTAAAGCCAACTAGTGCAGTGCCTGTTGAAAACATGCCATGATCAAAAAAATTTACACTTGACATTGCAATTCCATGTGTCCTGAGCAACACACCTGCCACGACATAATTGCGTCACACCAGTGAAATACACTCTGGTTCACAGAAAAAAACACCAAGAGCAGACTTCACCATTAGCCAAGGTAGGCAACTGCCTGGGCCATTCATCCCTTCATTGCACTGTATTTGAATGAGCACAAATTCAATCATACAAATTTATGAAACAACCTTTAATATACAGTACAGGCCAAAAGTTTGGACACACCTTCTCATTCAATGTGTTTCTTTATTTTCATGACTATTTACATTGTAGATTCTCACTGAAGGCATCAAAACTATGAATGAACACATATGGAATTATGTATTTAACAAAAAAGTGTGAAATAACTGAAAACATGTCTTATATTTTAGATTCTTCAAAGTAGCCACCCTTTGCTTTTTTTGATAGCGCTGCAAACCCTTGGTGTTCTCTCAATGAGCTTCATGAGGTAGTCACCTGAAATGGTTTTCACTTCACAGGTGTGCTTTGTCAGGGTTAATTAATTGGAAATTTTTTCCTTTATAAATAAAAAGCAAAGGGTGGCTACTTTGAAGAATCTAAAATATAAGACATGTTTTCAGTTATTTCACACTTTTTTGTTAAGTACATAATTCCATATGTGTTCATTCATAGTTTTGATGCCTTCAGTGAGAATCTACAATGTAAATAGTCTTGAAAATAAAAAGGAAACGCATTGAATGAGAAAGTGTGTCCAAACTTTTGGCCTGTACTGTATATCCTCCTTTCACATAAAAAATAACAATAATCATATTGTTAAAAGATTAAATAATCTTTTAGTACTTAGGCTCACGTGCCTCAGCGTAAGCTCTACAGCTACAGGATCAATCACCTTGATCAGTTGTCTTAAAGTTTGGATCAACAACAGTACATTTCCAGGATAATTGCCTTACATTCGACTCACCTTCCATTCTGTGTTGTGCCATTCTCAAACTTCCTTCACTCCGGGACATAAAAACAAACTTCGAGCTAGCAAGCTACACACTGAAAATGACTGAAAAAGTTGAAAAAGTTTTAAAGAAAATTTGGATTGTGCTATAAGGCGGGTCTGCTTGGTTCTTTCAGGGAATGATTGTAAAGATGTTAAAAAAAGAAAATCTTTAACATTATGGCATTTGCTCTCTAACTGGGCGTTTTGGAACCAATTGTGGCAGGATGGCTGTGGACGAACTAACGTTACACATGGCAATTTGCTGGTAAGAGCAAATTACGTTTAACCATGTATCCAGCTAATTTAAATAGCTGACATTACTGTAGTAACAGTTAACTTCATTTAATGTTATATTTGGCATTTTCCTTTATTCATGAGTGTAAATGTTTCACCAAAACAAGTTCCGTCCCAAGACCATGGTTCTGTTTGTTTGGGTTCGGCCTGGTTAATAGTTTGGGTTTACACTTCACAACACTTTCTCTCATCATCTTACCACTCATCCATCTGCTGCTGACACACTGATACCATTGATTAACATTCCTCATAACATCACTATGATTTTCTTGTATATTCAGTAAACACATTTTATACATTTTAGTTGCAAATTGTGTATCTCATGTCTTTTGTCATGGGTCGTGAGCCAGATTATGACAGTAAATTTCAAGTTTTAAAACAACTATTTTAAAATTTCATCATAGAAAATGACTTTTGTACTGTATTCAATAAAAATCTTTGTATCAATGTAACAATTTGTTACATTTAGTTATCACATTGAGCATACATAGCCTAGCTCATAGTAGGTTTTGACCTAGTCTTTTTTTTTTAAATGAATCTCACAAGGAGCACCCACACCCCAAAATGTCTGTTTAGTCACTTAGCTACTCTTTCACTAACAGCAGAAACATAAAAATGTAAATATGTCTTTGAATGAAGCTGCCACCTAGATTCTATGACACTCCAGAAGACCTCACAGTATGTGTGTTAGTTTTTTTCTGAAATTGCTAACAGACAGTTTAAATGTTTGACTATAAACACTGTGAGATAAAGACAATAAAATCTTTGCGTCATACACACACAATTCCCATCAGACATGCAGTGTTTTATGAACACCCACTAAAACATTATTGTAGATAAATCATTCTTATCACTCACTTCTGCGCAAGATGTTTATCGACAGTTTTAACTTTCAACATTCCCATGAGTGCTGTTCAGTCCAATATATCATCTAGTAATGGGGAGAGACTCATTTGAGAGAGAGGGAGAGGAGGTCAGCAGTTAAATGCATTCACTTTTGTTGGTCATTCTGCATGCGATCTGAGACTCTGCAAACCAGACGTACTTAGTTTTAATCAGACCTTTTACCATTTACATTATAGCGGTATTTTAAGTGACACTAAAGGGTGAAGAAGTAGTTTTAGTCTGCTTTCCTCTCGGTTATTCAGTTTAGATTTAACTGTGTGACTTTATCTGCTGTTTAGAAGGACATGGGGAAAAGCTGCAGCGTTAGCAGGCTGTGCATTCTGTCCGTGGTCTTAGCCCTGGTCTCCATAGCAACCATTGTCACATTGTGGACTATTGCCCTGACAGGAGGAGATGATGTCCCAGCTCCTTGGGACAGGTAAGGACATTGGTTCTGGAAAAAGTTTGATACTTCTGTATCCTCGAGCGATGATAATGCAAATCTGCATGCATGCGATCTTTGATCTCTGTTGACGCATTAAAAAGCAGCTGAAGACTCACCAATTTAAATTGGCTTTTGTCTTATGTTTGTAATTTTATTTGTAAACTGGCTTTTGTCTTATGTTTTTAATTTTAAGTTTTCAAATTTTTATTTTCATTGTTACTTTATTTCTTTTTTGCTTGTTCACTTTACTGTTATTGGGTCTTATTTTTAAAACTTTCTCCTGTGAAGCACTCTCTCAATCAACCAATGAAATTGCACCTATTGGTTCTAAAATACGTGGTATACGTGGTGATAACAAAATAACATTTAGGCACCTAAACTTTGGCACCGGTACCCAACGTGACCTTTTTCGGCAGCCTACTTTATCTCTGTAAAAGACATCAGAGTCAGAGATTCAGCTCAGGAGTCAACTATGGTCCACAACACAACTGTCTGAATTTTTTTTAAATAGAAAACATTACACTTAAAGCTATAGTGCGTAGCTTCTGTCTCCCCCTATGAGGAATTCTAAGTGATGACAACAACACTCTTGGTGTTTCCACATGATACAAGCCTTCTGTGATCGCGCACGCGCCCCCACCCCTCCTCCACGCAGTTGCTAGGAGCCAAGGAGGACACAGAGGATTAAAAAAACATGATGGACTCTTCAGAAGAGGTAATTATCTTCACTCGAATTTCTGCGCGGGAAACCCACCAGACGACACAATCTTCAGAACATAACCATACTGAGAAATACAGAGAGAGTTGTGTGGAGCTGATAGTCTTATGGCCCTAACCCACCAAACTGATTTTCGGCCTTTGGACAGTCTGGCGAGGTCAGTGACTCGAGTCTGTTCGGTGTGTTCCGTGTCGTCGTCAGCCGCCGGAAATGACGAGCGGGATGAACCTGACGAACGCCTCTCAAAATCTGACGAAAATCTTTTAAACTGACCTTTGTCGATCTGAAATGAAGACAGATTCAGCCACTGCATGGCCTATTTCTCGCTCAAAATGTTTTTAGAAACACGTTTCGGTGAACTATCTTCGTAAAATATGAGATCATATTGCCTGGCTGACCCACGTGACACGTTCGTCCGATCAGGTGATATTCCACCAACGTATCATTACACAGAATGTACTCTCAAGTTGGCGTCGCTTCGGTGTATTCAGAGGCACTTTTTTGACCAACTTGGGGAGGCAGTCAGTCCGACTGCCTTTTCTGCTGACGGTCGGCCGTCGGGTTGGTGTGTCAGAGCCTTTAATTAGCTTTGTAGCAACTCATTTGGCAATGGCTTGAATGTAACAGATGTTCATTAACATCAAAAAGTTACGCACTAAAGCATTAATAAACTATTGTATACATAAAACAAGGTAGGGGTTAGGTCCGGATTGACTTATCATTCGGTGCAGATGTTCTCAAAGTCCAGTCCTTGGTCCAGACAAAGAAACGCTTCATAACCACAGAAGTCAGGGCACAGGTCAGTGGTCTGCTCTGGGGTGGACAGTGATGAAGAGGCCCTGGCTCCTGCTGAGGTAGGGGAAGTGGGGCTGGAGGGCTGGAGCTGGTTAATGGAGTCAAGGGGGGTGGTACAAGGACTATCCCATTGTTTTTCAAAATTATAGTAGAAGTTGTTGTGGTTGTTTGCCAGTGCAAGTTGTTGATGGAATGGGGGGCCTTTGATTTGTAGTTGGTGATCTGTCTGAGGCCCCTCCAGACAGAGAATAGTCATTGTCATTGGCGAAGAACTGTTGTTGGAGTTCCTCAAAGTACAGTCTTTTAGCATCTCTCACCACCTTGCTAAACCTGTACTTTGACTCTTTAAACCAGTCCCTGTCCCCACTTGTCTTAGTTTGGCTGTGAACTGGAGCTTGTCATTATTGTACCTCACTGTGGTGCGTGATGGTACACAGCTGTCCACACAGAAGCTGATGTATGATGTCACAGCCTCTGTGTACTCATCCAGGCTGTTGGTTGCAGTCCTGAAAACATTCCAGTCTGTACAGTTCAACCACACCCGAAGATCGGCTACAGCTTCACTGGTCCACTTCTTAGATTTTCTCACAGGAACAGGTTTAAAAAGTTTAAATTTCTGCCTGTATAAAGGAATCAGAACTAATTTTCAAAACTTTAATCCAACAACTGCTGCAAATTAGCATCCTTGCACAGGCAAGTATTTTGCATTTTCGTGACGTTTATTAGTCACACCCCCAGTGTGTAAAGGCCTTAACACAAAGTAAACACAAATGATGTCCATATGATTCCACGATCAAACTTGTGAGATAAATGACACAACATTATGGTTGTATAAATTATGACTGTTGCTTGTGGGTTGCAAAGGGGAAACTGCATGATGTTGTTATAACACAAAGCATGTGACTTGGATTTCACAGACTTAAATTTTCCATCCCGTGAACTACTAACAGCCAGTGTTGTCTTCTTTTTTTTTTTTGGGGCTTTATTAGATAGGAAAGCTGAGACATGAAAGAGGAGAGAGACGGTGGAAGACATGCAGGAAAACCGTCACAGGTCCTCTGCATATGTGTGCCCGCTCTACCAACTGAGCTAACCGGCCACGGTGTGTCTTCTTTTAACCCAGAACACAACTGTTTCCTAACCTAAGAGTATTTTTTAACCCATGACGACAATCTTTATTGGAAAATGCTCATGTGGGTTGTTTTGAAAGGCAATGACAAATGAGATTTTTTTAATAGGTTATGAATTTTGTATATGTGAATTCTGTATTGATATATATACATTCTGTATATATATCAATATTTATTCTTAATCAATAATACTTTAACCATACTATGGGATTTTTTTCAAATGTTGTAAAACATAAAACATTATGAATGCAGTCCCATATAATCTGAGAATCTCCAGATGTGTTATAATGATGACAGTTAATAACAATGTGATCTGCTTCTCATCTTTTTCATTTCCTGCAGTGCTACTTTAGCGTTATGATATTAAGCCCTAAATGAGCATAGTAAATGCATAATTTTATTTAGTTGAGTGATCTTAGTGTTTATTCCCCTCAGCTATCGTCTCTCCAATGCTTTGGTCCCCGACTACTACAACATCACCCTGTGGCCTCGTCTCAGCTGTGACCCAAACACTGGCCTCTACATTTTTACAGGTGATTAATGGTGCTTCCCATTTATAACAGATCTTGTTAATTTTCTGTGCAATGCTGCAGAGTAAATGACTAACTACTTCATGCAGCTGCTGCTGTAGTGAATTTATTGTTAGGAATTCATTCACAAATTTGTCAACTGGAACCAAACAGTGTGACTTATACAGCAGCTGTACATCCTTAACTCTGCAGCAGGGTCACTCTTTTCTGTCAGTCTATCAATCTCCACTGAGTCCACTCCTTTACGTTGAAAGCGCTGCTCCCCAAACACACACGCGCGTGCGAGCACACACACACACACACACACACACCCACACACACACACACACACACACACACACACACACACACACACACAGAGCGCCATCTGTTGGTGAAACAGACCAATAGTTATCTTAATGTTAAATAAATTCAAAGTCGGGGACACCCATGCTGTGTACTGACCCTGTTGTGTGAAGTTAACCCTCCTGTTGTCCTCGGGTCAAATTTGACTCATTTTCAAAAAGTTTCTATATCAGAAATTTAGGTTTCATTTGACCAAATTGTCCAAAAAAAAACGTGGATGGTTCAATAAAACGCTCTTCACAAGTAAAATAAATGATCAGTTCACTACTTTCATTTAATTTTGGTGTTTTATTCTTTTTTATAGCATTTGAAGAAAAAAAATGGATAAAAGAACATTGAAAAAAAACTAAAACATTTTTAAAAGTGCAGAAAAAAAATCAACAAAAATATTGTAAAAAGTGACAAAAAACGTGTAAAATGCTTTGACAAAAACATTGGGTATAGCAACAAAAGAAAAGAAATGTTTAATTAAAAATTTTGACCCAGAAAAACAAAAAGTTGTATGTTCGACAGGAAGACAACACAAGGGTTAAGAAGGGTCTGGAGTTTTGAAATTGTTGTGGGGACATTACAGTCAAAAGTCCCACATAATAAAGAAAACTTACATCCACAGTCTTCACATACAAAGAAAGTTTGAGTACATAAAAGCTTTTCTGTTGGTTATTGCAGCCAACAACATACCAATAACTGTAACATAGCTGGAGGTGGTTCTATGGCAAAACAACCCCATAGGACATCATATCCAGCTTTAAATCTGACTAGCTCGTTGTTACACACATTTTCTGATAGATGGAGCAGGAAGAAAAGAGAAAGGATATTCTTTTCTCACACTATGGGGTTCTCTTGACATGTTATGTTAAAAAGCCATCAAAAAGTGTGTTTTGCATAATATGTCCCCTTTTAATGTCTGATATTTCCATGCATTCACCAGGCCAATGCACTATGGAGTTTGAGTGTGTGAAAGAAACAAATCTGATCCTAATCCACTCCAACAAACTCAATTACACCAAGCTGGACAACATGCACATTGCTAGGCTCATCGCTTCAGGTACAGTGCAAGCAAACACACACACACACACACACACACACACACACACACACACACACACACACACACACACACACACACACACACACACACACACACACATTCAGATGGAGAGGGGGTATGATTTTTATATATGAAAAGTGCTATATATGCTGAAAATGGATGGATGGATGAAATAGAAAAAACAGATCACCTCATTTAGGCGTATTGCCTCTAGGGCTGGGCGATATGGCCTAAAAATAAAATCCCAGATTTTTTCAAAAAAAATTCCGATTTAAGATTTAAATCGATTTTTTTCTCCCTCTACTTAAAATCAATCTGCAGATGACAAAGAAATTGTTCAAAACAAGTTTTATTTTGTTTTGACTCATACACACACACGGGGCACGTACCATTATGTTTATTCATGCCAATTTTGTGGAAATATAAATTGGTTTGAGTGTTTTCCCTACCAGTTTTGTTTTTTTTGGGGGGGGGCTATATATTCAACAACAACAAAACGGATGCGTGAGATAAAGCTGTTTTCACACATAGGACTACAGGTAATTCACTTCTCGTTCCTCGCTAAAAGTTCAAATCATTTTAACGTTATTGCGCAACATTGCCCCAATTTCCATCTGTTGCTGAGTAACGTACGTTAACATCCCATGGTCTCTTGAATGTAGCATACCTGTAGCAAGCTCCTTCGTAGCGATAAAAACAAACGTCGAAGCGGAGCTCCGTGCTACAGAGCGGCGATTGCAAGTTGTTTAAGCCGCTACAGACCTCCGTCACAGCTCGGTTGTATCAGCGGCATTTAGTAGCGTTGAGCCGCAACAGAGTTCTGCAACACCGCCTCTGGTGCCCCGCATGGTGCTCCTTCAGGTCAACTGTAGCTGGTTGTTCAGTTATCCCAGAATAGGTGACTGTCAGCCGGGGACAGTGCACCGCGAGCTGCCGGTCATTTCGGCGGAGATTACGGATAAGTAAGTAATGAAACGACTGGTTAAGAAAATAATTAATGTTAGTCCCTGTCGCTGCCATGTTGTTTGTGTCTCACAACAGATGATTTTATTTCTTTCTTGGCAACAAATTTCCCACTCTCACCGGTAGCCATGTTGTCACTTGCTGTTGCTGTTTCGTGTGTGCTATGATGTTGTTGTTGTCGCTTTCCATACTGCTATGTGAAACCAAAGAACTTCTAATATATCAAGAAGTGCCACTCCCTCGTTACTTCCGGGTTCTGAACTGGTTGCAGTTCCACCAGAGTTCCATATAGGGGGCGCTCACAGGCCAGTGCAGAATGAATGGGGCTCTATGGAGCTATACCCCTCAAAACCCACTTTTCTCAGGATATAATTTTTTGTCTAGTAATTTGAATGTTGCATTCGAAAGGGGAGGCTAAAAAAATACACAATGCTGTGTGTTAGATTTTTTTAAAGTAACTTTTTTGTTCTTTAAAAGTTTAAAATGTCAATGACGTCATACACATATACGGCCAGAGATACTGCTTTACGGCAAGCTCTGAGTCGCTTCCTTTGTTCTCTCGAGGCATTGACAACACAGCTAACAGGTTCGGCTCTTCCTGTTAATACATGTGCTAGAAAGAGGTTTGCTAATGTTTTAAAGACCACACCGAAATATTCACTCTGATATTCAGGCTCTGCTTCGGATGCCGTCAAGCGGGATCTCCGATCGTAATCACTCCTTCACTGACCAATCAGCATTCATTAGCAGAATGCTGCGTCGTTATGGGCGCTACAACGACTCACCCTGTAAGAAATCAAAAGGACATAAGTACTTTGGTCATTCAACTTTCGACCTATAACCCATGTTGAACTTGCAAAAACTACAATCAAATCTGAGGTTTCTCAACGACAATCAGGCGAAAGAGACAAATTTAGCCGTCTAGCTCCATAGAGTCCCATTCATTTTGCACTGGACCGCGATCACCCCCAGTGGAACTCTGGTGGAACTGCAACCAAAATCCGGTACAATGGGGCTGGATAGGGAGTGGAACGGCTTTCCGTAGACCGGCTTTGGTGAAACTAACGCTACGAAAGCTCCGGGGAGCCAAAAATGCGCCATTACACAAAAACTCGATTTACTTATTTTTTAAATCGCCCGCAACAAAAAATTCGAATTAATTCATTTAATCGATTTTTCGCCCAGGCCTAATTGCCTCCACATTTGACCAATTTAATTTTTTTTTTTAAATATGCTCTTTAATTTTCAAACTAGATTTTATGTCTCACATCTAAAACTGTATTCATGCTGCACAACGCAAGCTGCAAGTTCACAGCATTTGATGGTGAATCTGTGATGAATACAGCTTAAAACATGTTGCTGCTAGTAATGAATATGTGCAAGACTCATTGAAACAATTATTATTTATTTATTTATTATTATTAATAATAATTTACATTTTTGTCACAATATTCCCATGTCACTTTCCTCCCCATCAATTCTATTTTTTCCCCAGGCGGTGGGTCTGCTCCCAGTATTAAGTCTACCTGGCTGCAGCCTGAGACCCAGTATCTGGTTATCCAGCTGAATAGTAAATTAACTCAGAAACACAAGTATCAGCTGTACACTAATTTCACTGGAGAACTAGCTGATGACTTGGCTGGCTTTTACAGGAGTGAATATGAAGAAGATGGAATCCGAAAGTAAGTTCTCTATTCTGTGTCGCGCGATATCTATATTTAGATGTGTTTTGGTGAGCTAATTTAAAATCTCTACATTGTGTTACAGTAATAGGCATTGTGTTCAGAATCTTTTTTTCATTCTCAGGATTGTTGCCACTTCTCAGATGCATCCAACTCATGCAAGAAAGACCTTTCCCTGTTTTGATGAACCAGCAATGAAAGCTGTTTTTTATATAACTCTAATCCACCCCCCTGGAACTGTAGCCCTGTCCAATGGCATGGAAGGAGGTCAGTACAGTCTACATGTATCAAAACAGAGCTGTATTTTCATAAAACAACACGTATATGATAGATATGCAGCAAGTAACTTGGTCTACAGAGTTTTTAAAGTTCCATACCCAGTTATGCTCATTTCAGGCAGTGTTGTAGTTTGTAGACGGTCCCTAAGCACTCGTCTTACTGCAACCCGTTCTCATTCCGAACTCGTAAAATAAGTACGTTTGGTCAGTGTCCTTCAGCGTCTGATGCGACGAAAAAGGCACCCTTCGGCGTATTTTTGTAACGTACTGGGGAGAGCCGCAATTGGATGAGACTTAGCGAGTGGTATGTAAGGGGAAATTGCTGGGTAAGGACGGTGGTTGGGGTGGCGGACTTTCACTCAGGAGACTCGGGTTCGCGCCCTGCGTGTGGCGTTTTGTTTCCCGGCTTTTGAGGCGTCCTTTCCCCTGTTGTTTTTCTTTTGTTTCCCCCGTCTACGGCGTGTGTTTCCCGGCTTTTGAGGCGTCCTTTCCCCGTTGTTTTTCTCCTAAACCCAACCTCCGCGATTCCGTTATTGTCGCGCTTCACCCGCGGTGTGTTTCCCGGCTTTTGAGGCGTCCTTTCCCCGTTGTTTTTCTCCTAAACCCAACCTCCGCGATTCCGTTATTGTCGCGCTTCACCCGCGGTGTGTTTCCCGCTTTTAGATGGCGTCTTTCTCCCGCTTTTTCTCCGAAAAAGGGACGGCAATAGTGGCGACCAAGCACGTTTACATGAGACGCTAAAGGAGACTTTTAACGTCAAATAAGAACGAGAAAGGCTCCTGACCGAACGTCCTTATTTTACGAGTTGGGTGTGAGAATGTGTTGTGCCGTCTCAACACCGGAACTAAACAGAGGTATGAATTAGCACAACTTTAATGCATTTCTTTCACATCTACTGCAGCCAGATTCACTGTGTTCACTCGGAAAGAATCACTTCACATGGGTAGGCACTTTTAAAGGGATATTTCACCAATGGAAAGATGAATATATCCTTAAAGGGGTGATAGAATGCAAAACCGATTTTACCTTGTCATAGTTGAAAAGTGACAGTTTGGTGGGTTAATAGGACATACATAGAACCTCAAAATCCCATTGACACCTCTTTCCTCTGCAAATCTCACAATTTGAAACTGCCTCTGAAAACTGGCAGATCTCTTCTTCCTCATTTGGCTCTAGTCTCTATTCTTTGTCACACCCCAACATTTACAAAGGCTACACAACTGACCTGAGATCAGGTAGTCTTCTGAATCTAGGTTGTGCAGATCTCTGCTATTCCATTACAAAATTCACTTCTGAGACTTTTTTATGCGAGAAATCAACTATGTAAAGCTCAAAAATGGGTCGTTTTACGAAAATTGATGACTAATTGCAAATTTTGTCCGACTGTGTGTCAGAGTTCAGCAACGGGTGCTGCCTGGGTTGCTACATCGCCGCCCGGCCTGTCCTCCTTCACAGACCTCGGCCCGCTGTGAGCTAGATGGAGCTCCGTCACGGCCGGCAGCCCGCAATGCTCAATACCCGCGCAAAGTCACCCTTTCTGGGTTACTGGACTACCAAATGCTGCTGCCCTGACAGAGCTCCAGGGCCTGCAGCTCAATGTTCTCCCTCCCCCCTTCCTGCTAAATGGCCGGTGTGTGTGAGTGACAGTGCGGTCAGCGAGCTTGTTACGCCCGCAATCTCTTACCGCAGGTTCCAGTTAATCTTATAATGGATGTGTGTGTTGAGTTATTTAAACAAACGATCGGGGAAATAAATGCCTCTTGTCCGAGAGTCTCATCGATAGAGCCCGCGGTGAGCTGGAGTCCATCAAAGAGAGCTAGCTAGCCTCCTCCCAACGAGACTTCTGAAATTCACAAAAAGGCATTAAATTGAAATCGTAGTGTTAGTTAAGCTTTGTAAGACCTTTTGGTAGCTGTGATATACATGCCGTGACGAAATTCAAAGTGTAAATATACTATAGTTATGCCGAAAGTGTAGCTAGCTAGCCACTATCTTTACCCATTGGATTGAAGGGACACTAGCAGCTAACGAAACCTCTCATATTCACAAAAATGCATTAAATTGAAATCGGACACAACTGTTAGCTTTATAAGACTTTGGGGAACCTGTAATATAAGTGGCGTGACGAAATTCAAACTGTAAATATACTATAGTTATGCCGAAAGTGTAGCTAGCTAGCTGCGATCTTTTCTCATTGTATTGAATGGGACACATAGCTAGCTAGCTAGCTAGCTGCGCCTCCTAACAAGACCCCTCACATTCACAAAAATGCCTTAAATTGAAATCGGACACAACTGTTAGCTTTGTAAGACCTTGGGGTAGCTGTGACGAAATTCAAACTGTAAATTATAGTTATGCTGGCAGCCGCCCAGCTCCGCAGAGCCTCGAGCCCAAACGGTGACTTTGCCCTGGGTATGGAGCCCAGCAGGTTGCCGCTTTTTCGTCAGACTGTGTGGTGCTCCTACAGTCCAACACGTCTTACCAAATTTGCAATTAGCCATACATTTTCGTAAAACGGCCCATATTTGAGCTTTATATAGTTGATTTCTCGCATAAAAAAGTCTCAGAAGTGAATTTGTTAACGAAACATTGCAGTGTCTGGAATATGAGACCTGCTGTCTCGTCTCTAATGTGTGTGTATGGGGATTCGCTCAACCAATCAGCGCACAGCTCATCTAAATATTCATGAGCATACCATATTTGGAAGAAAAGCTCTTGTTACAAATAGGGCCAAAACACAGGGATGCATAAGGGACAATAAAATATCAACCAGGCCATTTTCAGCCCAACCAATGTTACATACCCCATTAGGAGACCTTAAGGAACAGAGTGAAATACCCTATATAATCATTCCATAACCCCTTTTAAATTGGACTTGGCTTCTAGGCAGAGAAAAGCCAGAAAATGTGTTTTTGGCTCATGTGAAAAACACCAAATCCCGGAATGCACTTGCGTCGCTGCTTTAGAATTTACTCCCAAGCCACGCTTACCGCTTACAGACAGACAGACAGACAGTGAGACAGTCAACTCAACTCAAGTGTGTTTTATTGTCAATTCAACCATATACACAAAACAACGTTTCACCGTGGCTCAAGTGGTGTTACACATTTAAAATATATAAAAACGACATTATATAAAAACGACATACGAAACAGGCTACATTTAGTGCACATACATTATAGGCTCCGTAAAGTTTAGCTAACGCATACTAGCATTAGGCTAGCGCTTGGTTGGCTGTAAACACCGAGTATAAACACAGCCGTACATTTGCGTGGAATGTAGAATGGTCGGCATTTAACAGTCACAAACTCCACCAGCAGTTAGCAGTTAGGCTATGTTTAGACGGAAACGATCTGAAGAGAAAACGCAAAAGTGGCGTTACGTTATCACTTTTTATTCTGCGTTTAGACGAGCGTTATGGGGGGAAATCTGCGTGCATATGGTGACGCAAAAGTGTGTGAAATTCGATGTAGTATACACTCCAGGTGACTAGGTGGCACTGCCACACAACACCTCCAAGGTACCCGCCTGCGTAGAACCTTCCTTCTACTTCTCTGGTTAGTAGCGCAAAACCAAAACATGTTGAAGGAACAATAAAAGCTTGTCTGGAAAGACGAGGAGGTGGAGTTGCATGTTTGTCTGATGATGACCGTCACAGTTGACCGTGATAAGCCACAACACACAGCACCCACGGGAGCACTACCAATACCCTGAGCCTCGCGGCCCTTCAGCCGCTGCTTGAGCCTATAATTTCTGTAGCCTACTCCGTAACAACAGACGCCTTTTTCTCGTCTCTCTCCACACCTCTGTCTTCAGACTTTTGCGTTTTTACCCTTTAGACGGTAACGCGACAGTGGAGCGTTTTTAAGATTTCCACTCTGGAGGGTGATTTCACTTTTTTGCGTTTTTAAGCCCCAAAAACGCCGTCGCCGTATAAACGAAAGGCACATCCGATAAAATATTTTTTCGTTTTCACCCGAGAGCGTCATCGTGTTTACAAACAGGGCCTCAGTTGGATACAAGCACCAGTCCGTGTTAACACAGCCCACCTCCACTAGTCTTACCCAGTGACAGAGCAGCAGGCCTGATAGCTGGATAGTCCGGTACACTGTTGTTCAGCCATGTTTCCACAACAACAAAAACAAAGCAGTCTCTGAACTCGCGTTGGGAGTTTTGCTGAAGTTGGATGTAGTCCAGTTTGTTGTCTAATGAGCGGACACTTGCAAGCAGGATTGATGGAACAGGTGGCCGGCTAGCGTTAGCTTTCCACCTAGCTAGCTCATAGTCCAGCCCCGTCCAGCCCTCGCTCCGCGTTTCAACGCTGAGCATGTCACCTTACTGGCTAGCGGCATAGAGCGAGGCCGCAGGCTGAGGTGTTGGTCTCCGTAGCAGGCGAAGCTCGCGTAGTGTGTTGAGTATTCTGACTGTAATAAAGTTTCTTGCATATTCTCCGATCTATACCAATGTATCCCGGTGGTACACATGAGCGGTAGTTTGAATGCACATAATTGTTGGAAAAGTTTTCTGCTGAGAAGCCTGTTTAGTGAAGCTTCAAAATGGCTGACACTCGTTTTGCTTCGGCAAGGTTCGGGTAAAGACGACATTCCAACCCCCTATGGGTGGGTTGAAAACATGCGGAAGTAGCTCCTACCACTGGCTGTAGTCCATTGCCTCTGGGCAATTTTTTCCAGACCCACAATACAGAGATCTCTCGTCTCAGGGAGGAAAGCACGGTCATTTGAAAATACTAACGGGTTACCGGAAAATACTACCGTGTTTCTTCTGATACAAATGTTAAGATGCTAAAAGCAGGCTTAAAGTTTGCCCTGTTTCAGTCTCCTGGGTGCAAACTGTAACAGGAGGATAACATGGTGTAGGCAGCACCGATTGTTTTAGTTTTTTTCGCTACTGACAGCACTCCAAATTTACAAGCAACAGAGCTACATGTTGAAATTGACCGGAATTCTCCTTTAAGTCTGTCATCCTCAGAAAGCTCTCCAACTGTGGCGCTGCTTCATCTGCCACTAAAGGGGCTTTCAAACAGTCCGATTTAACAGTAAGAGGGTGATGAAGAATGTGATCTGTAGCTAAGTTTCCATCCACTTGTCAATCGAATTATCTGAAGTTCCGTAAAAAAAACTCATGCGAATAAAGCTGGTGAAAGTATGTTTCCATCCAACAGCTTTAAAGCGAATACAAACCTGTGCGTAATGACGTCACATGCTGTTTTGCGATTAAATTGGTATATCAAATTGATTTGAGACATTTTAAGGTGTTTCCATTCATTTTTGCACTGAATCGCACAAGATTCAAGCAAACATTTGCGAACAAAGTTTTGCGAGACAAAAGTAGTTGGGCCTTTGGCCGAGGATCTGATCCAGCTCATCAAAAAGGTGCAACTTGCCTTTTATTTTCCCTCCGGCACCGCTGCGAGACAACTCTCTTTTTTTGAGACATGTATTGCTGTTTGAGCGCCTTCCATTTACTCCGAAGGACGTCCCACGGCTTGTCGTAACCTTTGTCGGTCATTTCCTTCGTGAGTTCCTGATAAATTATGGCATTTCTTAGATTGTTTCTATCTAAAATAGCCATTATATTTTGCTCGTAAATTAAATTCAAAAAGTCTCTTGTCTCCTCGTTCGTCCACTTACATCTGTCTTTGTTGACACCTGTCATGTGTGCAAACAGAGCGGAAATACTGGGCGGAAATGAACTAAAACTTCGTTTTGTGGCGGGTTGTAACCATAAAATGACCTAAAACTTAATCGCAATTCATTAATTTATTCGGCAAATAACGTTTCCATCAGCGTTTATCGCATAAGCCGTATATCGATCAAGAGAAAATCTGATGAGACCGAACGTATTTCCTTTGAGTCGATATTCATGAAATTCTATTGAATTTTACTGTTTCCATAAGGCATTTTTCATTCGATATCACTTAATTCGGATAAAAAAGTGTGGATGGAAACATAGCTTGTAGCCCATTTTCACTGCAGGTTGCATGATCTGTTCTCAAAAATTGCTCAATCAGTGTTGCATAGGGTGGACCCCAGTTGCTTCTCCATTTGTCTTCAAGGAGGAAAACAATGTGTGAGCTCTACCTTTTGAAGATGCGTCTGACCAAATGTCAGGCAGTATAAACTTCACTTGCAGATTCAGGTTCAGTTTATTCAGATGATACAGCATTCTCCAAAAAAATGTTTTCTGCAAAATGGAAATGTGCTACTTTAATGTACATCCAAATGCTATTTAAATAAATATATAGTTGAATAGTCTGTTTTACTGTGTGTATGTGTCTTTTCAGATATTGTTAACACCACTATTGATGGAGTAGCTGTGACAAAGACCAAGTTTGAGCCCACCAAGAAAATGTCCACCTATCTACTGGCCATTGTCGTCTCTGACTACGCACACCTCAGTGCTACACAAGGAGAAACTCTGGTAACTATGACATTACTGATATATCATTTTCATCACTTATGCAGTAGCTCTCAAACTGGGGGTGCTTTAATGGTGCTTACCTAAAGTTAAATAGATCCCTTACACAGAAGACATATGTTTTTTTCTTGCAATAATTGCTGAAGCAGAGCCATCACTTTTTGTTAAAAATCCCACTGATATTTTTCTGCAATGACTAGTCAAAGTGTCTGCCATGAAAAACAAAAACATTAGTAAGGCTATCAAAATTCTGGTTAGCAAACGTCATGTACACGATGAAGAAATGTCTGACAGGGAGTAAATAAAAAACTAATGATGCTCACTAAGAAAACACATTGGTCAAGTATCTTGCTCAAAAGTTCACCTTTTGTCTTTTACTTGTGAAATTGGTAGTTCAGGCAAAGTTAACCTGCATTTTCACTAGAAACCTAAAAGAAACATGCAGAAATCACAAATTAACTGGCATACAGCAACCTGGAGCAGGATTTAGTCCAGTGTAAATGTGCTTATTAAAATCCAAAGGGAGCATTAATGTGCAATCTTGTGTTTGTGTGTGTACAATGTTGATATATTGGCTGATATCATGACCAGAATCATTAGGAATCCTCCTCAACTATTTATACCAAATTTTAATTTAACGTCTATCTGGCCAGCCAGTAGTTGTTGACATATCTTGTCTGGAACAAAGTAATGAATGTCAGAATGGATATACCAGCCAGTCAGCTGACAATCAGCACCAGCTTTAAGATTAATAGTTCAATAAGTAGAGATCAATTGGAAGTTTATAACATTTCTTGAGGTTAGCAACAGTGATTAGACCCCTTCAGCGTAATGTCTTAATATAGGCTAATGAAGATAGAAGATAGAATCCCCCGGGTCTAGACGCTGGTGGTGGTGGTGGTGGAGTAAACCCAGCAGACAAGAGATGAAACCAGTTGAATCTCCTGGATAATCCTGAGGAATAAGGTGGTGATGGGGAGGTAGTGAGTTGCGCAATCATAGGTCTGAAAGACAGAATGACAGAAAAGCAGCGTCTGGGGACTGATTGGCTTGAGGAAGGTTGGAAGAAACATCATTGGCCATAAGAATTGTGAAAGGGATTTTGGCAGTGGGGGACAGAGTAGATTGAATTTGTAAAATTAACAGGAATTCCCATTAAAAAGAAAAATTATATATCTGTCATGATTAGGGTAGAAGCAATTACAAGCAATGACTATTTTTACTATCAATAATTTGTTGATTAATTTCAAATGATGAATGAACCGGATGAATTGTTTTGTTCAACGGAGTATTAGGGCCAGGCATAAGGAGAAAAATGAGAGGAGGAAGATTTATTTTAACTTTTAACTTTGCATTGATGATATTGGATTGTTATATATCGATCTAGATCAATGTATCATTAAACTAATATTTTGTATTAGTTTTACGAACGTATTTACACATCGGTCTTTTTTGTACAGATCCGTATCTGGGCTCGCAGGACAGCCATTGAGCAAGGACAGGCAAACTATGCCCTCAATGTGACTGGACCCATACTGGACTTCTTCCAGTTGTACTATAATATCTCCTACCCTCTGAACAAGTCAGGTGAGCCTGCTTTTATAATCTTGGTTAATTGTTATCTGATGTTGTAACTGCAATTGTTAAAAAAAGAAAAATCATAGATTTGCCAACATCTACTATCAAATACAACAACTCTCCCTGAACTCTCATCCATTTACACTTTTAACAAAAAGTCTTTACTGCAACATATCTCACCTTCTTCAAGAGACAGGTAAATCTCATGAAATAGGCAATATGTTCCATATTTTATCGTGGATTAAAAATTTGCTGGAATGTCACTCCAGCTTTTATGGGTCTTGTTTACTCATATTACAAAACACCTTGATTTGAGATATGCTTCACTGCGATTCCTGCTGCCATCCCAGAATGGCAGGGTTGTTGGAATACTGCTCTGCTCTCCCTGCGTAGCTAGAGGGAAGTGAGTAAAGGTTTTTTGTAATTTCAGTCAGACAACTCACATTTGAAATGTTTATTATAACAGCAGAACATTGTGTTTGGCGGCCAGACTCCGAATTTATCACTCCCCGCAGACTGAGTTAACATGAGATACTGGGGAGTGATAATAAAGTAGCTTCACCCTGACCGGAGCCTGCAGGTGGATGCTGGGGTGGTGGTGGGGTTGAAAGGAGGCAGCAATTCAGGTGCAGGACACCAGCAGCATTCAGAAGGCAGAGATGTGGAAATTGTGCAGCTTAAATAGACCGCCAAATTGATGGGGTGTGTTTGGTAAATGATACGGAGAGTGAAGCATGTCACGTATGTATACAGCAGTGCAGCTCGAGTTGACTGCCTGAACTTGCTCATAGGCGTTGCACCATTAGGTATGGATGAACCACATTTTTTAAGTTTTACATGGGGTACATGTACATTGCCGTGACTTTAAGTTCAGTTTCTTTAACCTGCTCTCTACAGATCAAATCGCTCTGCCAGACTTCTATTTTGGTGCAATGGAGAACTGGGGTTTGGTGACATACAGAGAAACCAACCTTCTCTATGACCCTGTGACCTCCTCCAACAGAAATAAGGAGACCACTGCCACCATCATTGCTCATGAACTAGCACACATGGTAAAAAATAATTTCTTTGAATTTTATTTTGAATTGCATCTATTGATTGATTTACTCAATGAATCTACAAATGGAATGATGTCCTCTCTGGTGCAGTGGTTTGGTAACCTGGTGACTCTACGCTGGTGGAATGAGGTCTGGCTGAACGAGGGCTTTGCTTCATATGTGTCTTACCTAGGAGCAGACCACGCTGAGCCTGCATGGAACTTGGTGAGAACACAATGTTCTGTGCACTTGGACTTGACACTACATACATTTCTGTCACAACCTTTGCTCATCATATGAAATCTTAATACATTTTCTGTCTATCTTTTTGCTCCAGAAAGACTTGATAATACTTGATGACGTCCACAGGGTGTTTGAAGTCGATGCCTTGACCTCCTCTCATCCTCTGTCTTCTAAAGAAGACAGTATTATCCTACCAGGCCAGATCAGTGAGCAGTTTGATGCCATATCTTACAGCAAGGTACACAGACATGAACAAAATGTTCTTACATAATACATTACAGCATTAACATGTCTACATTGCCTGTCACAGTGTGCAACAGAGGCCAGAAAATGAACTTTGAAAACCTGAAATTACAGCAACTGGCAAAGTAATCATCAAAGTAGCCCTAGTATTGTTCAACTACTGTACATGGTATTGTATATATTCTGCTATACATAAACTGATTGATTGATCAATAGATTGATCCCTTGCCTCTGTTTGTGTTTCCTTGTGCTCCTCAGGGTGCAGCAGTGTTGAGGATGCTGTCCGATTTCCTCTCAGAACAAGTCTTTGTCCAGGGACTTAATGTATGTTTCTCTGTATTTTTTTGGCATAATAACATAATACTGTATGTACATCTTGGTGTTGAGATAAATGACCGTATCATCCATTATTGAGCCACAGGAAAAAAGTAATTATGACAGGATGAGGAAATTGATTGTGGATTTATTTTGTCTTCAGAGTTACCTCAAACACTTTGCCTACAGTAACACAGTAGGAGATGACTTGTGGCACCATCTACAAATGGTAAGAGGGAAGATCCTACCATCATATTTTATAAAAAAAAAAAAATTATATATAATATAATTTTTATATTTAGCTGCAATTGCAACATGTGGTGCTACTATTTTCCTGCCGGCGCGAAGCCTGTACCAGGGCAAATGCAGTTTTTATGGTAATTTCCAGGCTCCAAGCTAACATGTTTCTGCCAGGAGGGGTAACAGGATGTGTTTATGCTTATGCTAATGGCAGTGCTATTTTTTTGCTTATTTTGGTATAAAATTTTATTTGCGTACAAACCTGTTCAAAACACCTCAAGGCATGTACATAGAACTTACCTGAGGAAGAGTATTGGAAATATCATCCAATTCGGTCATTAATTATCTAATTCTTCAAACATGACACCAGGTTTACTGGTTACTGATCTAGCATGTTTTTCTACACTTACCAGTAAATATCCAAATCCCATTTTGTATTTGTTTGTATAATGACATATGGACTGTTAATCTTTAGGACTAATATTTAGCATATGGACTTGTTTATGTTTATTGGACTTTAAAGCCTTCAAAAATTCTTTTCAAATATTAATAGTTTCCTTTGGCTGATATGCGCTATAATCGGCGGATGTCCCAGTGGCTGCAGCGCCAACATATATCACAGAATATGTCATTCTACGAATGACAGCTTATATGGGGCGATGTACACTACTGGTCAAAAGTTTTAGAACACCCCAATTTTTCCAGGTTTTTATTGAAATTCATGCAGTTCAATTTCTTATTGTAATCTGAAATGAAAGAATAGAACAAATAAATAATTTAAGTTAAAAAAGAAATCAAAAATGTATGAACCAAAATGTATTCTATATTTTTGACTCATCAAAGTAGCCCCCTTTGGCAGATATAACAGCTGAACACACTCGTGGCATTCTTTCTACAATGGAAATCAAATATTCTTCAGAAAGTTCTTCCCAACTCTGTTGCAGAAGTTCCCATAAATGTGTGGCACTTGTAGGTTGCTTTGCTTTCACTTTTCTGTCCAGTTCATCCCAAACCAGCTCAATGGGGTTTAAGTCTGGTGACTGTGCTGGCCACTCCATGTTTTTAAGCCCACCATCTTGTTCTTTTTTGCTAAGGTAGTTCTGGCATAGCTTGGACTTATGTTTTGGGTCATTATCTTTCTGTAGGATGAACCCCTGACCAACTAGGCGCATACCAGAGGGTACTGCATGGCGCTGCAAAATGCTGTGGTAGCCGTTTTGGTTCAGGGTGCCTTTCACGCTGTACGAATCACCGACCCTGGATCCAGCAAAACGGCCCCAGACCATCATGATTCCTCCTCCATGTTTGACAGTTGATTTCACACACCAAGGAACCATCTTTTCGCCTACTCAACGGCGTACAAAAATCCTGCGTGATGAACTGAAGATTTCAAATTTTGATTCATCAGTCCATAACACCTTCTTCCAGTCTTCAGTAGTCCATTGACAATCTTTCTTGGCCCAGCCTCTTTTTCTTATTCTGATATCCTAGCAATGGCTTTCTTGCTGCAACTCGACCTATCAAACCTGCAGCTTGAAGTCTTCTCTTTAAAGTTGAAACTGAGACTTGCTTATTACGACCACTAATAAGCTGTGCTTGAAGCTGTTGTCCTGTGAGCCGCCTATCACGCAAGCTGTTGACTCTCAGAAACTTGTCTTCTGATTCTGTTGTGGCTTTGGGTCTGCCAGACCTCTTCCTGTTAGAGTTTCCCCCAGTTTCTAAGTGCCTTTTGATGGTGAAGAATACTGTACTCACTGACACCTTGACTTTATTCGCAATTTCTCTGTAGGGAAGACCAACATTCTTAAGTGTTATGATGGTCTGTCTCTCTTCCATTGTTAATTGCCTTTTTCCCACCATTTTTATAGCAACACACTACTTTCTGAAGTACAATACTGTTCATATAATGCTCACGAGGGTATGGTACCACAGTGTGTTCCAACAATACTTTTATACAAACAGAGGGGGTTGTAAGTAATCCAGACAAATTGGTACACCTGTGGGAATTGGTAGCACCAACTTTCAAAGCTTGATCAACCTCCATTGCGGTAGAACAGCTTTACGTTGTTTACCCATTTCTTGTTCCCTGAAAAAGGCCTTTTTGTAAAATTCTGAAATGTACATTATTTTTCAGTTTTAGGTAACCTTACTTTTTTTTAACCTCAGGCAGTTCACCACTTACCTTTGTAACATTTCAAGCTATTCATTGGACTTGAACTGCTAAAATTTCAATAAAAAAATAGAAAAATTGGGGTGTTCTAAAACTTTTGACCTGTAGTGTATATTAATATTGGGGTGTTGTGTATTTATATTTTCTTTGTTGCTTCAAGAAGGTGAAAGTTATTTTTTTTCCTCTTTCAAAAAAGTTAGTCTGTTTCACCTGATGCTGCAAATGTAATGCAAATATAAAAGCTGCAAGCAGCGTTGGACGGGCCCTCGCACCTCCTTGCGTGTCTGGGTTACTGGCAGACGCCGCTCCATGCGCCTGTGTATTTGCGCGACCATCAGTCATCGCAAACGGTCACCAATGAAAAGGGAACTGTCTACAGAGTTCAATGATACCTCACACAATAGTCTACATCAACGGTTCAAAAGCCATAAAAGGGGGCATGGCCTGAATACATGGGTGTGGTTAAAGTATAGGTGGCGGCTCAGTATCACATGTAGACCACACATTGTAAGTTTCATGTAAATCAGATGATGTTTGTCATATAAGGCAGATTTCCTGTTGCGCAATGACCAAAAGTCAGTTTTGGCCAATAGATGTCCTCAGGCTTGGACCTTTGTCAATCGTGAGAAATTTCGGGCAGATATGACAATGTACACTAAAGTTACAACAACTTCTTCTTACATCGATAAATGCTCAAAATGGCTGCCACACGCACACCGTTGGACGAAAAGTTTTGCTTTTGAGAACTTTTCATCATTGAGGTCTTTAGATGACACAGACCGCATTTGAAGTTGATCGGATGAAATATCTCAGAGAAGTTCGTTAAAGTATAGTTTGGGCCTACTTTCTGTTGCCACTATAACTTTGAGTCAATATCGGCCTGTATTGTACACTCACGTTACACCCACTTCCTGTTTCGATGGCCACCTACAGGAAGTTGGTCCTCCTAACTTGCGCATTTCAAAATGGAGGACTTCTTGTTGCGTTAAGGGTATGGCTCCAATGAGCTTTTTTGTACGTCTTGACATGCTACATATGTGTACGCGTTTCGTTAGTCTACGTTAAACGAACTGCAGGGGAAAAAAAAAAATTATTTTGTAGGGGGTGCTAGCGAGCCATTTTTGTCGCCTTTTGGCGAAACTTGTAAAATACGTACATTTTCACCAGGCTTGATGCGACCGGCAATTTTGGTGAGTTTTTGAGTATGTTAAGACCCTCAAAAAGGCAATTCATTTGCCGGAAAAAGAATTCCTTCAGTTTCAATAGGGCCTTTGCCGCTGTCGGTGCTCTGGCCCTAAATATAAATACTCTGCAACACTCCACAACCTGCCAGTTTACAACAATGCAACTAGACGAGACCATGTATCATCTCCATAGCAACAACTCTCTGTACTTTTGTTCTAACTACCAAGTTTTCAGGCTTTTTTGTAGCTGGATATAATTTGTAGCATCTTAAAAATGAATGAGGATAGTGATAGTGAGATACATGCTACAGTTGCATTCCTAATAGTAATGAAACGACTAAGGATTTATTTCTCTGATTCACTGCTTTGTTCTAACCTTGCTACATCTTTTCAGTTACTCTCTAGCTTGCTCAACCATATACCGTGCTCGCAGGCGCTTCTTGAGCCTCCATACAAACTCTGCCATTTCGACCAGTTGACAGTGTGTAACTCAGATATAAAACAGTTAGTTGTAACTGACTTGACCAGCTGACGCTATTGGCTGTTGAAACAGGTTGCATGCCTTTCGTTCTAAAACCAGCCAGTGGCGACATGACAAGCTAGGTCGCAGGTGCCACCATCAACCAGCTTAAGTCGAGCTGAGTTGGGACAGTTCAGACTGCGGCCACTTTTCCCTACAACTTTTTAAAGTGGTTTCGTCTCGTCGCAAATCTTTGGTCTGAACTGAACTTAAAGGTTCACTGCTGCCTTATGTCATTAATTGCTATATCTAAAGGTCAACTCTGGTGGGAATCGAACCTACAACCTTTGAATCACTTCTTTAGAGATTATCTACAAGTCCAATGTGCTGTCCGCTTGCCTCAGAGCCTCTTTGAGCCAGAAAAAATAGTCACAAAAAAACACAAAGCTTGACGGAATTCATTCAACCTGTAATCTTATAATACCCAAATCTCTGAGTTTAACTCAATGTATGTTCATTATTTTAGCATGAAGTCATTAATTCAACAGGAATCCTACAGGTTAAAGGTTCACTGTTGCTTATTGTCATTAATTACTAAAAGGTCAACTCTGGTGGGAATCAAACCCACAACCTTTGAATCACTTCTTTAGAGATGGACTAGAACTGCAACATGCTGTCCTTTGCATCACATAGCTTGTTCCAACCTTAAAAAAATTATCAGTCAAAAACACAAGCATGAAGGGATCGATTCCACCTATAATCTTATAGGTTGAATGTTCACTGCTGTCTTTTTTTTTAACTTCCATGGAACTTAAACCAAAAACTAAAAATTTCTGCACCAGAATGTTTCATTTACATATTACTGAAACTATAAACGGCACTTTTCTTCTTCTAAAACGCTCAAACACGTCCATTAAATCTCAATGCTGCATGTGAAACTCTGGTGGGACATGAACCTCAAATCTCTGAGTTGAACTCAATATATGTTCATTATATAAGCATGAAGTAATTTATTCAACAGGAATCCTACAGATTGAATGTTCACTGCTACTTTTTGTCATTAATTGCAGTATCTAAAGGTCAACTCTGATGGGATTCGAACCCACAACCTTTGAATCACTTCTTTAGAGATTAACTAGAAGGCCAATGCGCTGTCCATTGCACCACAGAGCCTCCTTGACCAGAAAATAATAGTCACAAAAAGAAAACAAAACTTCAGGGGATTCATTCAACCTGTAATCTTATAGTTTAAATGTTACTGCTGTCTTTTATCAGCTCTAAAACGTAACTTAAGTGGAACTAAACCGACAATCTTTAAATTTTGGCACCAGAATGTTTCATTTACATATTACTGAATCTATAAACGACACTTTTCTTCTTCTGAGACACTCAAACCCTTCCATTAAATCACACTGCTGCAAGTGAGACTCAACTGTGGTGGGACTCGAAACCCAAATCTATGAGTTTAACTCAATGTAAGTTCATTATTTTAGCATGAAGTCATTAATTCAACATGAATCCTACAGGTTTGCCTTTTGTCATTAATTGCTATATCTAAAGTTTGATTCTGGTGGGACTCGAACCTCCAACCTTTGAATCACTTTTAGAGATTAACAAAAAGTCCAATGTACTGTCCGTTGCCCACAGATCCTCTTTGAGGCAGAAAAAATAGTTACAAAAAACCACAAAGCTTGAGGGGTGTCCTTCAACCTGTAATTTGTAGTTTAAATATTCACTGTTGAGTTTCTTATGTAATAGAAAAAAAGCCTAAACTAGACACATTGAAGTGTTTGAAATGTTTTACTTTTTAGATCTTTTTGTTTAAATAAATGCTTCTTGTCACCTCTATCCACAGGCGGTGAAAGCCAATAATGTTTCACTTCCTTGTCCAGTACGTGAAATCATGAACCGCTGGGTGCTCCAGATGGGCTTCCCTGTGGTTACCATAGACACTATCACAGGAAAGGTATCCCAGAAGCACTTTCTGCTGGATCCAGAGTCTTCTGTCACAGTCGAATCACCTTACAAGTATGCAACACTACAGCATTTCTCAACAAAATATTTGGAGGGATTATATTTTCCTTAAAAGTATTGATCCTCCCTTATGAGTTACGAAAGGGTTAATGCCTGACAAGGTGTCTATTGTCAGGTATTAATGGACGACGGCGAGGCGTGAATCATTAATACCTGACAATGGACACCTTGAAGGGCATTAACATGCTTATACAGTACCATGGTCACTTGCCTTCGATATGACTTGCCACCCTCAGCAACGGGAGATATTTATATCATCCGCTCAGTTCGTAGAACTATTCAGCTCAGACAGCTATGAGCAAGAAAGCTAACCTAATGCTCGCAAGAATCAAAGTCAATAACATTGTGTACAGTTGACAATCAGTAATGTTAGTTATGTTTTACTCTGTGTTTTTCTTATTGTGATATGGATCCCCCTCGGTCTGAAATAAAGAATAAAGTAAGTAAGTATAATTTGACAGTATGTTTAACAACAAGACAAGCTAGCTTTCTAGCCATATCATTGTCCCCAAAACAACTCACAAACAAATTATCCGCCATGTGTACTGTCGGCCGCAGCCTGAAGTAGCAACATGAACAGTGAACGGAATGAGAGATAACTTTATTACAAAATTACAAAATTACCCTTTAAGTGACTCAAACTCCCATTATTCTTAAATCCAAAATGCACAGATGTTGTAAAACAGCTGGTTTATAATATAATATAATATTTATTATAATAATAAGAAATACGTATTTGACTTGTTTTCCTCTTTGCTTTCTTGTTAACCTCCCACCTTAACTTGCTTCAATCATGAATAAAACTGTAATGTATTGCCTCCCCTAGCTATGAGTGGCTGATTCCTGTTAGGTGGATGAAAAGCAGTGAAGTCCAGAGAGATATCTGGTGGCTGATGGAAAAAGAAGGTTTGTAAGAATACGCTAGTAATACGTAATCCTGATAAAACTTGTTTATAATTATGGTAATTGTACTGATGCAGTGCCAGTCAGTTACATACGCTATTTGCAAAATACTGTAAATGATTTTACAGTGTTTTTTTATTAATGTATTTAAATGAATATTTTATTAAAGCTATTTAATGTTTTACTGCTACCCCTTTTTCTTAGCGGTAAACTTGGAGATGAGGAGAGGTGGTTTGTGGGTTCTGGCCAACGTCAATATAACTGGATATTACCGGGTAAACTATGACCATGGAAACTGGGAAAGCCTCTTCGCTCAGCTTAATTCAGAGCACCAGGTACATAGTCAGGCTGCTCTGACATGTTTCAGATTTTACTATCTGATAGATGTGGATGTATTTCATATCCTGTTTGACATATAAAATCTGTTGTGCAGGTTATACCAGTGATAAACAGAGCCCAGCTTGTGGATGATGCTTTCAATTTAGCCAGGTGGGTGTCAGTTTGGCTGCTTAGAGGTTATGCTGCAGTTTTTCATCCCATTTCCAGGCCTGGTCTTATTAGTGTAAATGAGTTAGAACCCATGGAAAACCAAGAAACATATTTCTTACTACTTGTTATCATGGTGAATAACTATAAATGCCTACCATCAGTATACCTGCCCTATAAAAGGAAAATGTTATGAAATATGTGGGCTAAGCAATTAAATTAGAAAACACACATTGTACATGTTGCTATATTGAGAGTGTAACTAGTAATGGGGCTAAAGTAGATGAAAGGTCATTGAGTCAGTAGTCTTGCATTGCCAGACCTATCTCCACAGTGCTGTGGAGTAAGGTCTGGCTACACGACACATACGTTCTAGGATAGGAGAAAAAAATGCTCTAGGTTGTTTGCATTTCTTTAAAGCAATCATCTTGGGCGGCGTTAAGCTTTGAACGTTGAGACGGTGACATTTAAATATTAAAGGTTGTTAACTGTAGTTAACTGTTCACACAGTACAGTAACGTGAGGCATTTAAATTAGCTGGCGATGATCGCAGAGTGTACTTTATCTATAGCAATCCCCACCAATCGGTCCCACACTGTCCCAGTTAAACAGTAAATGATGTAAACGTATTCTTTGTAAATGTTTACAATAATTCCTCAAAAGAATCAGGCAGGCTTGCCTTTTTGCACGATCAAAATTTTCTCCAAAACTTGCTTGAAGTTTGTAGTTGTTTTGTTAAAGGATTTTGAGAACAACAACACACACAGAGCAGAAGGTGAGGGACATCCAGGCATGTCAGTTTTTATCTTGGAAATGTACTTCCGTTGATCCAGACTATTGAGTCAGTAAAATCAAAAGGTTTGATCATGTTGAAAGCATGAATATGCTGAGCAAATTTAAGGGCATACTGTCTTTTTGTAATGGACTGCATTTATATAGCATCTTTCTACCTTACTGGACAAAACGCTTTACAATATGCCACCAATGGTGGCTGGAGCTGCCATGCAAGGCGCTGGCCTTCCTATCGGGAGAATCTCTGGGTTCAGTGTCTTACTCAAGAACCATCAACTTTGTGATTAAAAGGGACGACGTGCTCTACCTTCTGAGCCACAGGCTCAATGACTATGTAATGTCTGTGGATAAATAGCAAACTAGAACCCAGAAGTACGACACAGAGAGCAATCATTGTCAAAAGAAAGTTTGGTTTACTCAGTCAAAAAAAGCTAGCAGGGGTCAAAAACAGGAGATCAAGCAGCACAGGCAAACAAATCTGACAAAGAGCAAGCAAGGAAATCCCAAATCTAAGGGTCAGGCAATAAGGTCCAAAACAGGCGTTTGGTCTGCTTTTGGTGCTGTTAGAATATATTTTGTGAGAATAAGGTAAGAGGTTTTTAGAGTTCATGAAGCTGACCTTGTTGTCTCCATTTCTCTGGGTTATGAGAGGCCATCTGGTTTTAAAGTGATAAGACATTATAAAGGGAGTGTGGGATATTGCCTGAGAAAAGGTCTTCTCTGATCGGAGGGGATGGAGACAACAATGGTGCAGTGTTTTGCAAGCGCGAGATGTGTGGCGCAAAGTATGGAAATGGCCTCGGCTCTCATGCAACTCCTTGAGTCTGCAGAAGATTAAGAACACACAGGTATTCAAATCCAACAATAACAGCTTGTCTCTTTTGACCTGAGAATGGGAGAAGCCATTTTCATACAGTGTGTTACATATCGTTAGGAGCCGGCTGGAGCCAGAAGATCTGGACTGTATCCAAACTGATGACAGCATCACCAGAAGATGGGACAGAAATGGATAAATAGACAGTATCCTAACTTAGCAGCATCTCATGCTGGGGAAACCTCTGTCTGTTTGGCCAGGGAGAGGTAGACTCATCTTGAATCCGTATGCCTACGCTTTTGTATTTTGCAATATCATTCTTCACTAAAGCTTGTTATAACTTTAACTTTAACAGAGTTTTATTTCTCTGATCTACCAGTAAACGAACACTATTCAGGGTGTAGTGACCATAGAATTGGAGTCAGATTAAGTCGGCCTTTTTTAGGGCCAGACTGGTCATCGGTCACATTTTTACTATAAATTAATTCAGTGCGCACCCGAGTGTGATTGCTGCGTTCTCACCTGCCCAAACGAACCGCACCAGCGGGGCAAACAAACTCTAGTGCGATTCAACCTAACCATAAGATCCTGCCACCTGCCCTGCTGCCCCATCTCCCCACCTGAACCCTATTCCCTACTTTATACTATACTGACCCAGATCAATCGTTCCTCTGCCAGATCGCCCAGGTCCATTACCTAGCTTTCCAGCCTTCTTTTTACATGTTTGCCTGTTTTAGACCTTATTGCCTGACCCGTAGATTTGGGATTTCCTTGCTTGCCCTTTGTCAGCTTTCAAACAAACTCTGGTGCGGTTTGTTTGTGGTGTGAATGTGATCCAACCTCGAACTGCACCAACTATTTACTCCGCAGGTCTGAGCTAATGTCTCCTGTAGTCAGGTGTGCTTTGCAATCTGCGGTGCGGCAGAGCAGCATGCAATGTTTCTCTCACAGAAATAGACAGCGGTCAAGCTTGCCGTCCGTCACTCGCATCTCCGCGGTCAAACCAGCTGCCATTAAAGTTGGAGACAGACACCGGCAGAGCAGAGCGAAGTCTCGGTGACCTGAGCAGACGTAGCAACGATGCTCCCGAAACAATGTCTGATTATTTAAATGAAATGAGCTAGGTTGACCATGACATGCAAGAAATATGCACTAGTCCAGAACAGTTCCTTTATTTAGTTTCTTGCTCCCGCCCCATATACACCCGACCAATAAGAGGAGTCAACATTCTTACGTGATTTTTAATGACACATTTTAGTACGCTTCGATTTCTCCAGGTGTAAAACCAAACCAAACCAAGGGTAAATCACTTTAAGTTTAGAAACTCACCAACTCATTCGGACCAAAGCAAACCTAACTACAGGTGTGAAAACGCCATTAAATGACATGAGAGTTAAGCTACGTTCAGAAACAGGGCTTGATGCTGAATTCCCCCCAAATCCAATCTTTGTGCCTAGACTGTTCACATTCATGTTTGAAGTGACCCATATTTCCCATATCAGTGTGTTTATTGTGTGAAAGGATCTCTGCCCTAAAACACCTCACATGCAACCAATAATAACACGTGTGTTGAAACAACAACAAAAATGTCACATTAGGTCAGGTGTGATTAGTTTAAAGAAATACCAACAAGCCAGAGCTTTTTCCATATCACAGAATAGATAGCCAGTGTAGCCAGACCTAGTCTATATCATTTGTGTCCCACTTCCGGGATTGCTCCAGTGCTGCAGGAAATTCTGCCGGCTGCATATATTTTCTGTTTCCTTCCGCTTTCTTTTTGATAGAATTTTAAATTTGGTGGATTGATGAGGACTATTGTTGACTGCTCCTCAGATCTCTGAAGGGTAAATTGAGACAGCTAGCTAGACTATCTGTCCAATCTGAGTTTTCTCTCGCACAACTATTTTGCAGCGGCTCTGTGTGGAGTTTAGCACCACCCATGACTATTCTGATTGGTTTAAAGAAATGCCATTAAACCAGAGCACATTTTCCTCCCATCCCCAAATGCTATGTGGAGTAGCCAGACTCTCCTTCAGCGCGCTTTGGAGGAGGCTCTGGCAAAGCGAGACTAAGCCGAACCTTACTCCTTGCCTGACACCGCTGTAGAGATAGGTCTGGCAACGCTAGACTAGGCCTAAGTGCACAAAACAGCGGTATTCGTCATTATATTACGAAACGTACAAAAACAATCTACAAAACAAAACAATAAAAAACTAATTTACCTCCGTAGAGGCAGAAATCTTAGAGACAAATATCCCAACTTAATATTAAATCATTTTAAGCACATGCATCTCTTCTCTCTACAGAGCTCAGATGGTCTCTTCTCCTCTTGCTCTGAACACAACCCTCTATCTGTCTGTGGAGACAGAATACATTCCCTGGCAGTCTGCTCTGGATAATCTGGACTATTATTACCTCATGCTGGACCGTACTGAAGTCTATCAGCCTATGCAGGTACAATACATTATTGGTGTATGTCAGTGACAAAGATTTTTCAAAGTTTTGCTAATGTAGGATTTAGATCCTTCAAAGCAAAGCACCTCTTGGATCCTACAGTACGTTTATTTACACAACCATGGTTGGTCTTTATCCTCCCTGGTGGCTGTTAAGATGCAAAGCAGGTTCTGTAGATAAACCAGCATACTTTAATCACGTCTCTGTAACTTCTAGGACTACATAAAAAAGCTAGTGACTCCACTCTTCCTGTACTACAAAAACATGACATCCGACTGGACCCGTGTTCCTGACAGACACACTGACCAGTGAGTATACTCACCTGGATATCAAACAAAAGTTTACATGTATACAGTATGTATACTGTATATACTATACTATTTGCACATGGGTATATTATTTACTATTCTTTAAGGTTAAGATAATATCAGTGCTGATAAGATTAGCACATTACAGGGATACACTACAGGCAAACATGTTTTTACAAGTTTTATTTTTTTGGGGCTATTTAGCTTCAATAACATCCTACATACATATTACAATCCGTAGACAAAACCTACGTTTATCACTAACGTATGAGATAAAATTAGGTTTTATTCCTGAAAAAACTTTTTTTAACCTTGCCTTTCAGGGCTTCTGTAGCTTTTATTATTCTGTGAGGCAAAATACTTTTAAAGACCTGATTAAATATATTGCATTGGGCTGTGCATCTACTGTTTTACTCTCCCCCTCTTTTCTGTCTGGTTACCACAGTGTTGTCTGTCTGGTAAACCTGGTAAATGGTGCCCCCTGACCTAAATTTTGCTTTGCTGTTTTGATGGACTTTGTAATTTAGTCTTTTGAATTAATTTTTAAAATAATAATAATTGGTTCCACTGTGCTACAGTCTACAAAGGCTACTTTTACTTACCCGAAGAAAAAAAAGTCATTGGCCTCTGGCATTTCGGAGTCATTGGCAGGTTTGCTAAATAAAACAGAGAAGCATAGGCATCTACAACCTCACATTAATTTGTATTTACTGTAGGTTGTTTAAAGTTAAAGGTGCAATATTTAATACTGATAGCTAAAATAAAATAGTTACTGCTGTCCAAATTCAAAATACTGGAGAGAGTCATCTCCCCCGGCGCCTCCTCCCCAGACTGAAAGTTCACAGGGGTTGCCAGGTTGATAATTAAAGCCTGTGCTCATGCGGAGCTCTGTACCCTACTGACAGCCACCTTATCTCGGCTTAAAATTACAGCAACAATCGCTAGAAACATTGCAAACTCACTGGCCTCTCTACCCGACTGTCAGACACACTATCTTGGCTTAAAATGAATCACTGTTTGTCGGTTACGGCCGCTGAACACGGTTGTTTTGCCAAAGTTAAATTGCATGTTTTACTCGAGAAGGCCACTCTATATAATTAAATGTGAGTACACACATTTTGAAATGACTGAAAATGCCTGTCCCTAGTAGCCATGATAAATTAGCCTAAAGCTTAATACTTACCTGTTCAGGAGGAAATGAGCCAACTCAGTAAGCGGTCTCCATCTTTCAAATACATTTGAAATACATTTCCGATATTTACCCAAGTTTTATTATGTCTCTGTTCATGCAACTGTTTAGAAACAGTTGCATGAGTTTTTTTTTTAGGTCTGGTAGAATCTGTCCACATTGATCCCGTTCGTTTGTTTGCTGCTTCCATGGCTGAAGCGTGCTGGCTTTGCGTTATATCTGGCAACCCGGCCTGGCTGTCAAAATGGGCAGTTGATAATAACACACAGGCAAAACACAAACAGACATTCCATCATTAAACAGAAATTTCAAAGGAGAAAATACTGGCATTAGCATTGTTGTCAGAAAAGATAGTATTTCAACTTAACATGTTTCCTTAATATCTGATGACATATTGTGGTCATTTTTGGATTTAATACAGTAAATATATTACATATTGCACCTTTAATTGAATAATTTATTATTTTGGAGCCAGCCAACACTTAGCTACATTAAGGATGGTATTTTGCTGGTTTTACAGAGTAAAATCTTGTTTAGTAATTAAGTCATATATGTTGCCACCTGTCCGGTGACAAAGGAACTCTGGAACGCTTTAGTACACCTTGTTTGCGGTGATAATGTGAGCAGACCTCAATCCGACCCAACTACAAAGTGTACTCCGCAGGTTTGAGCTAAACGGCTCCTGTAGTCAGGTCTACTTTCAATCTCGGCATGGCTGAGCATATGTAAATTGATCAAACCAGCAACAATATGAGATGAACACAGAGTAGAGATAGAACAGTTTGGAGTGCTGAAGCAATTCTGGAAAATTATTAATAAAATAAATGGTGGACCATGGTTAGAAATATGCATAATCCAAAACACAGAAACCTTTCTCTGTGTGAAAAGAAACCCAACAAAGTTTGCAAACTCATCAACTAATTCGGACCGAGCAAACTGTCTAGAGGTGTGAAAATGTCCTTAACCACCGTTACAACCCACACCAGTTGAAATTATGGCCCTTTGGTCATACTTGCAAACTTTATTTCTATATTTACTGTTTTTAATAAAATCCTGCAAAATGTACCAACATATCATGTTTTAACATATTTGTCTCTTCCTGCAGGTATAACCAGGTGAACGCCATCCGTATGGCCTGCAAGACTGGAGTAACAGAATGCCAGAACCTGACCACCAAATGGTTCAAACAATGGATGGAGACCCCTCAACACAATTTGTTGGTCTATTTTATATATCATTTAGCCATGTCCCTTTTTAAGTTAATCAATTTGTTAAATCCAACTCTCTTGTCAGGATTGAACCCAACCTGCGTTCAGCAGTGTACTGCAGTGCCATGGCAGCAGGTGATGAGGAAGAGTGGGAATTTGGCTGGTTACAGTTCAAAAACGCTACTGTAGCCAGCGAGGCCAGCAAACTCATGTCGGCACTGGCCTGTACCAACAACACACAACTTCTGGAAAGGTGTGAATTCTTGTTATGTAATAATGAAGTTGAAAATGTATGTAATGTTGAAAACTGAAAGTGCTCATGCCCTCAAGTATGATCCAAGTATGTGTTATCGAAGTCATAATAATAATAAAAATAATAATAATAATAACACATTTATATCTGACTTTTCTAAACACAGTTACAAAGTGCTTAACAGCAAAACTTGAAAAAAGAAATTGACTGCAATCAGAATTTAAAAGCAGAGTTTACAATAAAACTGTAAAACAATGAGTATAAAAACCAAAACGGGATAAAGACAACTTAAAGTAATAATCTCAAAGATTATCATTTAAATAAATGTCTGTTAAGTCGCTATCTATCGCCAAATTAGGTAACACACTGGTGATTGAGCCCATGGCCCACTGATGAAAACCCTTGCATTTCCAGTATTACGAACTGGTTGTCTGTGGCGACATTCCCTGTAAAAATCACAAGCGAAGCACAGTTCCATCAACCAGTTGTGGTTGGTCCGCCAGAGAGAGTAGGCGGAGCTAACACAACAGACTCGCTGTTACTGACTATTTTCACACAGTTTGGTGGTGTGTCTCAAAACGCGCACTTCTGTACTTACACTTGCTGTTTTGAGTGAACAGTGCATTCACGCTGACGAAGTGTGGCCACATGCAGTACACTACGAGTACCCGGATGCTGCACTCAAAGCGGTCAAAACGTTGAGTGTGGATCACTGAGCACTACCCACACTCAACGGTTGCCATCTCATTTAGTCATGATAACATTTCAACAATATATAACTATGGGTTGTCTTAAAAGCAAAATCTAAAAATCAGTTGGAACAAGCCAGTGGAAAAATGTAATGATGGAAAGAATGCAACTGTCATGCCTGTCTTCTCTGTTGTCACAGGTATCTGTCCTATACCTTAAACTCCACTATGATCCGTAAGCAGGACGCTACTTCCGTCATCACATCTGTCGCCAGCAACAGCTTGGGACAGAGTCTGGCATGGGACTTTGTCAGGGAACAGTGGGAATACATGTTCACACAGTGAGTATTACACTCATAAAGATGAATTAATGAATTTGTGTCTAGCTATATGTGAGAAAATAATAAGTTTATTTAATATAGCACATTTAATAGAACAAAGTCACAAAGTGCTTCACAAGATTAAAAAAATAAATAAAAAATAAGACTCAAAAACAGTAAAAAGAACCAGCAAAAAAGTTAAAATTATTTTAGTAATACATTTAATTAATTTTTAAGTAAACTTAAAAACAAAGCTAAAGCTGCAAGCAGCGTTGAACAGATGGATCTGGTGAACCTGTTAGGAGGAGCACATCAAAGTATAACAATTGGAACTTCCTGGTGTAGGGGGCACTATAACTATGAGTCAATACTGGCATGTAGATGTCCTCAGGCCTGGACTCTTATAAAGCATAAGAAGTTTGGTCCATATATTCTAAAAAATATTTTTCTCAATTACTAACCCTAACCCTAACCGTAACCCTTGCCTAGCCCTAGTGCCTTCCATGTAGCGATGCCTGGAAGACGACATTGGGGGCTTAAAACACCAAACACCGACCTAAACATGCTACACACACTAATAGGAGATGTCAGAGTGAGGGGGCTGCTCCTTGGAGGAGCACCCCGAGCAGTTGGGGGTTCGGTGCCTTGCTCAAGAGCACCTTCCCCACCCTCTGGTTCCTAACCCAACTCCCTACGGACGAAAATTTACATTTTACTTACACTCTTGTTTACCAATGTTAATAATTTCTCCCCAATTTCGGATCCGATTCCTGTTGAAACACTTTTTATTGTGTAGTTTTTGGTTTAGAAACGTTAATGGTGATTTTGCTGCTATACTCCGTAATGGTCATTCCACTGCTACATGTAACGTTAGCTACATGCTAACGTCAGGGAAAACTGTAATCTGGGTCGCTGTTCTCCCTAATTCGGATCACATTGGTGGGAGGGAAGCCCAAGTGTTGACGTCTACACAATTATTGGGTGCAATCTAGCATCTACCCAACGTTACTGCTGCAACGCTTCCTGATTTTCCAAACTACAGAGCGGTCCATGGCCCAAATCACAAAATGCGTTAATTGTTCAAGAAAACAATTTGTGGCGTTTAAAGGAATTTGCATAAACTCGTTATTGTTGCGTTAATTTTGATAGCCCTAGTATTTTGTAAATATTATTGTTAGGTCCAGTAGAGATTATATTGCCAAGAGTTTTATACACTTTCAATTAAAAAAACAAAACAAATTGTTTACGCTAAAACAGGGAGTAAGCTGCTTTTTAGTTAGGATCAGTTCTTGTTTCAGTTAATTTAATTTTTCTCCAGATATGGCGTTGGCTCTTTCTCCTTTGCCTCTATGATAAGTGGGGTCACTGCAAGGTTCTCTACTCCTGCTGAACTACAACAGGTATGTACTCATTAAAAGGAGAATTCCGGTCTATTTCAACACGTAGCTCTGTTGTTTGTGGTCCCGGAGTGCTGTCAGTAGCGAGAAAAATGAAAATAATCGGTGTTGCCTACACAGAGATATGCTACTTCCAGCTTTTAGCCTCTTAATATGTTCGAGATGTCATTACAAGTGCCTTGCCATGTGAACTGATTCCTTCCGAGTGAACACAGTGAATATGACTGCAGTAGATGTGAAAGAAATGCATAAAAGTTCATCCAGTGCACATACTTCTGTTTAGTTCCGGTGAAGTCCACACAAGTCAACTGTCGAACTCATACAATCCAATATTCCAAAACTTATTTTTTCCACCAAAAAATGTGATGGTCACGAATTAATAATTAATAATAATAATAATTAATAATTTAATAAATAAACATGGTAATAAATAAACGTGGTAAAATAACACTAAATAATCATTCCAGCGTTTCCCATATTCACTCTCAGCAGCACAGCAAGTCCATGAACCAAACTGTCTGTGGTGAGTTCACATGTCTGTAAGAAAAGCAGCTGCAGCCCGTTACCGTGTCAGTCACTTACCAACATTAACTTCACCTGACTTCAACTGACTTTACCAGAGACTACGCAAAAAAAGAGTTGTCTCGCAGCGGTGCCGGAGGGAAAATAAAAGGCAAGTTCCACCTTTTTGATGAGCTGGATCAGATCCTCAGCCAAAGGCCCATCGGAGCTTAGCTTGGCTTCTAATAGCCTATTAACAACAACTACTTTTGTCTGGCAAAACTTTGTTCGCAAAAGTTCGCTTGAATGTTGTGCGATTCAGTGCAAAAATGAATGGAAACACCTTAAAATGTCTCAAATCAATTCTATATACCAATTTAATCGCAAAACAGCATGTGACGTCATTACGCACAGGTTTTTATTCGCTTTAAAGCTGTTGGATGGAAACACACTTTCACCAGCTTTATTCGCATGAGTTTTTTTACCGAACTTCAGATAATTCGATTGACAAGTGGATGGAAACTTAGCTATATTCACTGTGTTCACTCAGAAGGAATCAGTTCACATGGCAAGGCAATTTTAAAGACATCTCGAACATGTTAAAGGAGAATTCCGGTCGATTTCAACCCATAGCTCTGTTGTTTGTAAATCAGGAGTACTGTCAGTAGCGAGAAAAACGAAAACAAACGGTGGCGCCTACACTGTAAAATCTCCCGGCTACGGATGGGTAGACGGTGAAAGCTCAAGCTCAAATATCTCTTAATTTGGTTGCCGCAATTTGGAAAGGCACAAACTCGAACCATTTTCTCATATTAGTCCTGATCTAACTCCAAGCTCCGTCTGTCAGCTCTGTGAGCTCCTCCCTGCTTCTGACGACAGGCTACGCCGTTGCTAGGCTACCTATGCAAATGAGCTGTTGAACTTTTGAACTGCAGCCCTGCTCGCTTCACTGTGGTGTCAGGTTACAGCCTGTTGATACATACTCATTACTATGGAGAGAACCTCGGCAAAATCTTTTTTTTGTGGAAAAAAGGCATTTTGGAATATTGGATTGTATGAGATCGGCACTCGATTACTGTGGACTTGACCAGAAAGAAGGAAATCAACAGAGGTATGGATTAACACAACTTTTATGCCTTTCTGTCACATCTACTGCAGTCAAATTCGCTGTGTTCCCTTGGAAGGAATAACTGCACATGGCTAAGTACTTGTAATGGCATTTCGAACATGTTTAGAGGCTAAAAACATGTTTAAAACTTGCCCTGTTTAAGCCTTGTTTAAGACTGTTGGGTGCAAAATCTAGCAGGAGGATAACTCGGTGTAGGCGGCACCGTTTGTTTTTGTTTTTCTCGCTACTGACAGTACTCCTGATTTACAAACAACAGAGCTAAGGGTTGAAATCGACCGGAATTCTCCTTTAAGAGTCTAAAAGCATGTTTAAAACCTGTCCCGTTTCAGCCGCCTGGATGCGAAAGCTAGCAGTAGCATATCTTGGTGTAGGCAACACCGATGATTTTAATTTTTCTCGCTACTGACTGCACTCCCGGACCACAAACAACAGAGCTAAGGGTTGAAATAGACCGGAATTCTCCTTTAAGTAATTCCTAGTGAAATTATAAAAAGCTAACTGTTGTCTCAACTGTTTCTAATGTTTCCTCTGCAAGCTGGTGGAGTTTGAGGAGAAGCACAGAGCAGCAGGGTTTGGATCTGCCACACTGGCTGTGGAGCAAGCCTTGGAAAGGACCAGGGCTAACATCAACTGGCTGCAAAAGAACAAACAGGAGATCTTGGACTGGTTCAACAGTCAGACTAGACATTAGATTCACTAAAAACACTGGCATAGCCAAAAAGCTGTGGAGCTGTGTCTCATCTCCCAAGTGTTTTTATGTTTGTTTTTTCCTGATCAAAAAAAACAAATACTACAGAGAAACCAGATTAGAGGAATTATGAAAAAAAATAAACTAGAACTTAGAGTAGTTAAGCAGCTACATTTATGTAGAATAGTCAGATGTGAAAAAATTTGGACTAACCTAGTTTGTATGAGGAAGTAAAAAAGCTGCTATAACTATGCCACTTGAAAACTCACACAATAACATTCTGCCATGCAGTGTATGTAAGATTTTCATTTTTTAAACACTTTTGTGCAACTTTTGCCATGACATCCTGTATAACCTGCTACACTGTATTTTAAAATGTATAGAGATTGAAATGCCATTTTACCAATTGTTAAAATGTGACAAAAATTTTTAACCAAACCAAACTCCTAGACATTTTTGCACCTACATATAACTAAAACAATCTCACTCGGCTATTCAGCTGTCAGTTGTTGCAATAATATCTATTAAAATATATCTAACTGTTGTGTGTAGGCTAAATGTCACGATTGTGAGTGTCTGTTGTAGTGTTTCCTGTTTTATTTTGTAGTATCTGTTTTCTCTCTAGTTATGTCTCGTTTTCCCTCCTGTATGATTGTCTGCCCCACCCTGATGTGTTACACCTGTTCCTCATTCCTTGTGTAACTTGTCCCTTGTTTAACCCTCTTACCCTGTGTATTTAGTCTCTGTGTTTTCTTTGTGTCTTGTCGGATCATTGTTCTGTTCTGTCGTGTACTGTCGTTTCCTGCTTCTCTTGTCTGGTATGGTATGTTGTCGGTGTTCCAGTTTGTTCCGTGTTCCTGGTCTTTTGTTATCCTCAGTATATTTGGAAATATTTTGCCTGTTTCTTCAGGACTCTTTTTGTTGTAGCCTTTGCTTTATTAAATCTTTGAACTCTACTCTGCTCCGTCTTCTCTGCATTTGGGTCCAAGCCTCCCCTCTCCCGTGACACAAAACTCAATGAACGTCAGCTCGCTGTGCTCTGTAGCCGGGTCACAGTCACGTTTTGTCTGCTTAACTCAACTGCAACGGCCTCTGAAACAACCAGCACTTCACAGTGATCTATATGTGGCTCACAGCAACCTTTTCTCGCCTAAATTTAACTGTAAAGACCACAAAACCTAACGGTCATGTGACCAGTTGTCACATGACAATCAGGTGGTTGCCTAATTTTGCAGGATATCATACGACTTGTTGTGCATAAGTTTTCGTACGATATACAATGATTAATTTAACGCTCATAACCACCTCGTCAGTTTTATGTGGTTAACGTTAATTAAAAAATGCCTAGTGATACCGACTTAATGACTTAAGAAATTGGTCATTCATAAGCAATTTGGTAATACCTAAAACCACTAATGTTTCTTGCTCAGTTGGACCTATTTTTAGTGATGTCCCAGATCCTAATTTATAGTTGTGAGTTCTACAATGGCCAGAGCTACTAAAATTAAAGCGTTGTAATAAATCATTGTTTTCCTTGAACACCAATGCTTCACACATCCTGTAGCTGAAGTTATACATACATGTATTTTTTTTCCCCAAAGCATGTCATAATAACTGATTTCCGACTATTACTCTGAGACTAATTAACATCCATTCATAAACATCTAACCTTCTTCATCTGTCAGAGGGAGTGATTGCTGACTATGATCAATACAAAGGTCTGTCCTTCCAAAGTGAATGTGGTATTGTGTTACACTTGTGGTTTTTAAATAGCTACATTGTATTTTAATATTTTGGAAGAACTACAGTATGATACGGAAGCGTATTGCTGCCCCGCCCCAAAACAAAAACAGATCAGTATTACGTTATTATGTAAAAAAGTTTATTGTATATTTCTACATTATTACAACTTAAAAACGGATCAAGTATTACCATATACTTTTTATTATGTTATAACGTGAAGTTTTATGTTATAACAATAAATGATCACGTTATTTCACGAAACATTTCACGTTTTAACTAGTGCTGTCAGTTAAACACATTATTAACGGCGTTAATGCAAACCCATTTTAACGGCGTCAATTGTTTTATCGTGAGATTAATGTTCTTTTTGGCCTAGCAAACTTTGTAGTTTTTTTCACATGCTGTTGCAACAACTAGTAACGTTAGAAAAACTACAACACCACACCGGATCTAGCTAGACCGGAAACAAAACAACAGGCACACACTTGTTTGGGCTTGTGAGCCGGCCAAAGAGTAGTAGGCTAACGTTATGTTTTGAGCGGATGGCGAGCACAAGACGCCGAAATGGATGCCAATAAGATTCTGAATGTAAAGTTTACTTTTAAAAAGTTGCCAAATGGTTCCATTGACAAGACCAAAGTGATCTGTGTGTTTTGTCGTTGAGCTATGAGCTATCATCGCAGCACATCCAGTCTGAAATACCACTTATGGCCAAGCACACAGCTGATGTGAATTCTCCGCCCCCTCGTCAAAGCCAGGTGACAAAAGCACAAAGCGAGCCAATCCACTATTCCATGTTGATAAGAGCATTAAAATGAGAAAAAATAATGGGACAAAAATAAATCATGGGACATTTAGAATAGGTAAAAATGTGCGATTAATTGCGAGTTAACTATGACATTAATGCGATTAATCACGGTTAAATATTTTAATCGTTTGACAGCACTAGTTATAACGTGATAATGATATTGTGTATGTTACTTTTTTTAACACATTTTATTGATTTTTGCCAATAAAAAATTGTTTAAATCTTAGTTGTACAAAAGTGTAGTATAAGTGGTATAACAGTAATCAAACCACCCACCCACCTTACTTCCCACACCACCCTCATCCTACCCACTAATCCCAACCACAACCCCATCTAGTCCAGACCCTACAGTCCTAAGCAGTGTTGTGTGTAACGCGCTACTACTGACAATTTGCTAATGAAACATCAGATATTGGCCCCGATATTGAAAAAATAACTGGATCGGGGATCGGAAAAATTAACAGATCCAGAGTTTTGTTTTGTTTTTCCTCCGTCGCAGCACCGGGACCCCTGTTAACTGTGTACCCTTCTCACTCATGGTAGTAACTTTATAACACAACAATTAATAACCCACAACTAACTCTCTTTAAAAGGATAAAACACCATAGCATATAACAATTTGTGACTTAAACCGTTTCTAACACTAATAATTTTACATTTACAAATGTAGCTACACCGCCGAACGGCATGCTGGGTAACATTACAGCTGTTAGCCTAGCTAGCCAGGTAGCATAACAGTCTGTTAAGCTGGAAGAGGCTCCGGTCGGTACTGCACGTTCAAGAACCGAGAAGAAAGTTAGCTAGAGGATGAAGAAAGAAAATGGCCTGGTTGATATTTTATTGGCCCTTATGCATCCCTGTGTTTTGGCCCTATTTGTAACAAGGGCTTTTCTTCCAAATATGGTATGGTCATGAATATTTAGATGAGCTGCGCGCTGCTTGGTTGAGCCTTAGCCCCGTACACACACACATAGACGCCGCATTGGTTGAGTTGCGCATTCGCACGTACACACGCATTAGAGGTCGTGTGCTGATTGGTTGAGCGAATCCCCAATACACAGACATTAGAAACGCGACAGAATCTCATATTCAAGACACTGCAATGTTTCCTTACCAAATTCACTTCTGAGACTTTTTTATGCGAGAAATCAACTATATAAAGCTCAAATATGGGCCGTTTTATGAAAATGGATGGCTAATTGCAAATTTGGTAAAACTGTGTGTCAGAGTTCAGCTGCCTGTGTTGCTGCCTCGCCGCCCGGTCTGCCTTCCTCCACAGACCCCGGCTTGCTGTGAGCTCTCGATTGAGCTCCGCACGCTGCTGCAGCCCACAGCACCTCATACCACGCCAAAGTCACCGTTTGGGCTTGCTGGACTACTACCAAAACGCTGCCCTGACAAAGCCCCAGGGCCTGCATCTCCTCTCTTCCTGCTAGCTAAATGGCCCGTGTGTGAGAGCGCGGTCAGCGAGCTTGTTACACCAGCAATCTCTTACCACATGTTACACACATGTCACGCCACTTAGCTATACAAAATATAACTATATGTTTTATAAAGCTAACAACGGTGTCCGATTTCAAGTTAATGAATATTTGTGAGCTGTACGGGTTTCGTTAGCTGCGACTGTCCCTGCAATCCTATGTGTACAGATTGCGGCTAGTTAGCTTCATTTTTGGTCGTAATTTGAGTATATTTACAGTTTGAATTTCGTCACGCCACTTATACAACATCTAACTATATGTTTTATAAAGCTAACAACGGTGTCCGATTTCAAGTTAATGAATATTTGTGAGCTGTAAGGGTTTCGTTAGCTGCGACTGACCCTTCAATCCTATGTGTACAGATTGCGGCTAGTTAGCTTCATTTTTGGTCGTAATTCGAGTATATTTACAGTTTGAATTTCGTCACGCCACTTATACAACATCTAACTATATGTTTTATAAAGCTAACAACGGTGTCTGATTTCAAGTTAATGAATATTTGTGAGCTGTAAGGGTTTCGTTAGCTGCGACTGACCCTTCAATCCTATGTGTACAGATTGCGGCTAGTTAGCTTCATTTTTGGTCGTAATTCGAGTATATTTACAGTTTGAATTTCGTCACGCCACTTATACAACATCTAACTATATGTTTTATAAAGCTAACAACGGTGTCCGATTTCAAGTTAATGAATATTTGTAGCCTGGATGCCAGCCGAACTTAGCCCCGCCCACAAAATTCGAGGTCGGGAAGTTCGGTCTGGAGTCGCTCCGTTGAGAAGAAATTATTGCCCGAACAGGATCTGTTCGGACCAATCAGATTGTCGGACAGATGATCAACAGTAACAGAATCAACCACGTCACCAAAGAACGCTTGGGTTGAATTTGTTGAGATGTGTAGATTCCACCATCGGTCTGTTACAGAAGATATCGACAGCGCATTAATTTTAAAATCCTCAGCGAGGCGCCTCAACAACTGCCCGAAAGCAAGGTGAAGCGTTATTTATGGTGGAGAGCAGATAGAGAGAGACTGAAGAGAGAGAGAGCGTTATATGGTGGGAGAGAGATAGAGAGAGACTGAAGAGAGAGAGAGCGTTATATGGTGGAGAGACATAGAGAGAGACTGAAGAGAGGGAGCGCCCGGCGGTAGAACAAAGCCGTGAATCAGAGAAATAAAACGCGGTGTTTTGGCCGATTCATCTCTAGAAATGCGACTGTAGCGAGCATGTCACTATCACTAACGTTATCCACATTTATATTTACACGCAACAAATGATATATCCAGCTTCAAAAAGGTCTAAAAGTCGGAAGTTAGAACGAATGCATTGTGCAAAGAGTGGTTGCTATGGAGACGATACACAGTGTTGAGTTCTGTTGACAGCTGAGTTGAGTTCCGTTGCTCTGATTGGTTGTAGGTCTATCCAATGAATGCAGAGGCATTTTTTTTCCTGGTTCGGTTGGAACACGCCCCATAATCGCAGCCCAATGGAGCGGTTTCAGACTCACATTCTGACTATAATCTGAGTATGACCACGTCAGGCTAGAATATTTGTGAATTCCAGAGGAATTCTAAGAGGAGGCTAGCTAGCTCTCATTGATAGAGCTCCATCCAGCCGCAGGCTCTATCAATGAGACTCATGGACAAGCGGCATTTATTTTCCCAATCGTTTGTTTAAATAACTCAACACATTATAATTACACACATTATAAGATTAACTAGAATCTGTGGTAAGAGAATGCTGGCGTAACAAGCTCGCTGACCGCGCTTTCACTCACATACACCGGGCATTTAGCTAGCTAGCAGGAAGGGGAGTTGCAGGCCCTGGAGCTCTGTCAGAGCCGCGTTTGATAGTAGTCCAATAGCCCAAACGGTGACTTTGCGCTGGTATGAGGTGCTGTGGGCTTGCAGCGGGCCGGAGCTCAATCGAGCTCACAGCAAGCGTGGGTGGAGGAAGGCAGGCCAGGCGGCGAGGCAGCAACACATGACACACAGGACTTTAATAGACATAATTTTCAAAACGCATGACCTCTAGTAGTTTTTCTGAAAAAGTCTCAGAAGTGAATTTAATGTAAAATAGCATAGACAATGTATACATTTGAATCTGCACACTAATAGAACTAACTGATCTCAGGTCAGTTGTGTAGCCTATGCAAATGTTTTGGGGCTGCTCTTAATACACCCATGGCTGTACAAAGGTTCCGATTTTGAGATGCTTACGCAAGCAACTAGCTTTGTTGAGATTCGCCCGTTTTCAGCGGCAGTTTCAAAATATGATTTTCATAGTAAAGGGGTGTCAATGGGATTTTGAGCTTATATGTATGTCCAGGGGCGCCGCCAGGAATTTTGGCCCCCATGACAAAAAATCTAATTGGGCCCCCTCTGCGCAGCTGTTGTCACCACATCTCTAGGACCTAACTGTCCCATCAAAAGCTTTACATAACTCTAATTAAAGGCTTGCAACTGTCTTGCTTTTTGTAGTTCAATACTAGTACTAGCACAATATTTGCTGCTGGTGATTTGTACATGCATGCAAGCAGGGGTTAAATTGGAATTTGTTATGTGGGCGGGCTCTCCCTTCAAAAAAAATTGAAAAATAAACCATTAAATGGCACTTTCTGGAGAGTTTTGTGCAAAGAAATAGAAATAGAGTCTTACATGATATGTGCAAAACTTCAAGGTTAAGAGTCTACATTTTGCGTTGTTGTAGTATCATCAGGTATTAGGGCATTAGGGACAAAATAGACATGCATCTTCAAACATCTTTCATTTAGTGTCAGAAATATCATGTTTTCAAAAGCATCACTTTCATCATATTTTTTGTGACATATTTAGACTGCAAGCGCGCACATCCAGACCAGTAGGCTTATGTGCTGGGGCTGAGCCCCAGCCCGCCCAACTTAACCCTGCATGCAAGTCTAGTATGTATTTACTATTTGATGCAAGATTGCCATATACTAATAAATAACACTAACACTACAGAACATTGACCCAAATTACCTAGTTCTGTATCACCACCACTTTATTACATACATTAGATCACGTAGATTATTTTGTGTTTGTGTGTGTGTGTGTGTGTGTGTGTGTGTGTGTGCAAGCTTCTCAAATAACTTGTCCTTCATGATGGGAATAATAAAGTCTGTATCTATAGATGTCTATTCCATAATTCAATCTAAATGAACTTATCAAACTGGATTATTTTAATATTGTCTGTATCTTACATGCAGGCTCAGGTAAGCTACTCACTGTTTCCAACAGTCCAGCATCCAGTACAGACAGTAGGTTGTTGTTTTTAATTTTATTTCATAATGATCATTATGTGATAAAATAATTGTTATTAATGTGTTTGAATTTTTTCATTAACAAATATTTCATTTTCTTTTGTTAATGGTAAAAGAGCAAGAGATACAGAGAAATCCCCACAGACTCCGCAATGATGCTAACTGGCTAATGTCACTGCCTTCTTCACTGGGAAAGGGAGGGGCAGTTAGGGGGGGACTGGGGTGCTGCTGACTCATCTGTTGTTAAGTCTGCTAAAAGGGGCAGGGACAATGATTGAATATGAAAATCTTGCTAAACGTTTCCCTTCACTGATTAAATGGTGGGTCCAGGTACCGTTCGTTCATTTGTTTTTGCTGTCACATATGAAATCGAAAAAACGAGAAAACAACTCCTTTTTCCGTTTTTCCGTTTTTTTGAAAAACGAAAAAACGAAATTATGACTTGATTTTTGGTTTTCCCGTTCTTGCATGGAAATCAGAAAAAACACTTGATATTCCGATTTTCGCCTGTGGGTGGTGCTAAATCTGATTGGCAGGATATGCATTCATTGTTTTTCAAATTACGAGTTTACCCACACTGTATTTATTAGCCTGTAAAATGAATAGTCTATATGTAAAATGAATAGTCTATATACATGCTTTTTGTCACCCAATTATTTGGCTTAACTGACTGAAAAAATCTATTGAAATAGCCTAAATGTAAAAGGCACAATCTATTTTTGTAGGATAGATAGATAGATAGATAGATAGATAGATAGATAGATAGATAGATAGATAGATAGATAGATAGATAGATAGATACTTTATTGATCCCCAAGGGGAAATTCAAGGTTCCAGTAGCTTAAAGACATCACACACAACATACACATACATCACTAACAGGATCATAAAAAAAGCAACACCACATGAATAGCATAATGAAATAAAAAATACTAAATAAATTAAAAAAATCCACATGAATGTACTAAGGGATGTATAAGCATGAGACGCTTGCAGTGATAGGGCAGGGACTGACCCTGTGATTCAGTATGAGAGTGTGTGTCATGGTGGTAGTGCAAATAGGTCCAGTAGTGCAAGGATAAAGTCTAGAGACCAGCATTAAATATGGACAAGAGATCAAAAGTCAATATTAGAGGTTTGAAGTAATAGGGTGACAGCCATTGTTCATGTATTAAGTTATGTTAGACCTCAGTCCAGGCTGGCGGGAGGAGGGAGGGAGGGATTGTGCATATATGGGCTAATATAGCCAGTAAACAGTAAACAGTGGGCCAGTGGACAGTCAGTACATAACTGTTATTGTAGGAGGTAGTGGAAGTGGTGGAGAGGGAGGAGAGGCAGACAGACTATGCAGAGAAGTATCTCTCTCCTCTTCTCTTTAGTGAAGCATTGTAGAGTTGTCTGGCCCTGGGGACAAATTACTTTCTCAGTCTGTCATGACTGACAAAATGACCGTTCCATTAATACTCATATACCAATTTAAATAATACATTTATTCTTTGTTTTAGATGTTTTTATTAACTTAAATTCTTATGAATAATACAATTGTTTTGTCTATTTGTTATTTATGGCCCACATGCCTCATTGATCTGAGCTTATACATCTTAAATTCGATCGAGAACTAAAAAACATAATTGCTGGATTAATTTGACGATAATAAATAATCAGATGAAACCTAATACTGTTTATCACAGATTACTTTGGGCCAAAGTTACCAAGGACATTTGTTAAGAAACCATTTAAAAATGTATACATTCACATAAAGTAAAACCTGTTTAGGTCAAAAGTAAGAGATTTTATCTGTCACTTTGGAAAAAGAGAGAGACTCTGAGAAAAGGTTAGTGTAGTAGGCGTGAAAAAAGCAGGGAAATATTTACAAAATATTAAAAATAATAAAATGATCTATGTCTTTTTGGTACATGATAAAGTATCTGCATTCAGGAAAAAGTTGGACTGTGTTGGGCTTGCGTGGAACAGGGCTCAGTCCCTGTGCAATTTGTACAATTTGAAGTTGCAGTCCTTTAAGGTGAATACAGATGTGGTGAGAATGTTTTTTATGTCAGTTATATGTAGTGTTTGGAGCTACTGTGTGGTGGGTTGGGGGGGGAATGCTGGGATAACCGAGAAGGCCAGGATTGATAGAGTGACTAAAAGGGCTGGAAAAATGGTAGGAGAGTTAAATACAGTGGATCAAGTATATGAAGACCGTCTGGCAAAAATGACACAGAAAATAATGAGGGAACCGGGTCACCCTCTTCATGATAATCTGACTGTTAGGGTTATAGAACGTAGTGGTAGGCTAAGACCTCCCGTGACACAAACTAAGCGGTATGCTCTCTCTTTTATACCTCAGGCTATCAGACAGCACAACAAGCACTTTAAACATACATTTTTATAAATTTTGTATTGTATTATATTGTATTTATTGTATTGTATTAGGCGGGTGTGAGCACTGTAATTTCCATTTTTATGGATGAAATAAACTTGACTTTGACTTTACCACGCATGCGTTGAAACACTTGACGACCAACAGCGAGCAAACATCACAACTTTATTTTTTTATTAAATCTTTCTTATACAATAGTCATACAAACAATCAAGACTATTAACCATAGACTGTATATTATTAATGCGATGAAGTGTAAACGTACATAAGTGTCCTTTCGAAGACGGAATGACAGCTCTTCCAACGACCACTGCTGTATACCACTATAGTAGCTACATGCTACAGTAAACATGTCATCTTAGCTGGTAGTGTTGTTAAATTCTCCCCAATTCCGGGTCACATTCCTGCTGAAACATGTCCGATTGTGTAGTGTTTGGTTCAGAACCCTTTATCTGTGATTTTTGACCTTAGAAAGTGCTGCTTTGTTCCACTACAATCTAACATACTCTATTATAACTATTATGTAGCTGTATGCTAACGCATTAAAGTAATTTGTCCCCAGGGCCAGACAACTCTACAATGCTTCACTAAAGAGAAGAGGAGAGAGAGACTTCTCTGCATAGTCTGTCTGCCTCTCCTCCCTCTCCACCACTTCCACTACCTCCTACAATAACAGTTATGTACTGACTGTCCACTGGCCCACTGTTTACTGTTTACACTGTTTACTGGCTATATTAGCCCATATATGCACAATCCCTCCCTCCCTCCTCCCGCCAGCCTGGACTGAGGTCTAACATAACTTAATACATGAACAATGGCTGTAACCCTATTACTTCAAACCTCTAATATTGACTTTTGATCTCTTATATTGTCCATATTTAATGCTGGTCTCTAGACTTTATCCTTGCACTATTGGACCTATTTGCACTACCACCATGACACACACTCTCATACTGAATCACAGGGTCAGTCCCTGCCCTATCACTGCAAGCGTCTCATGCTTATTCATCCCTTAGTACATTCGTGTGGATTTTTTTTATTTATTTAGTATTTTTTATTTCATTGTCCATGCTATTCATGTGGAGTTGCTTTTTTTATGATCCTGTTAGTGATGTATGTGTATGTTGTGTGTGATGTCTTTAAGCTACTGGAAACTTGAATTTCCCCTTGGGGATCAATAAAGTATCTATCCTATCTATCTATCTATCTATCTATCTATCTATCTATCTATCTATCTATCTATCTATCTATCTTACACAAAAATAGATTGTGCCTTTTGTCTGTCACTGCGTGAACATGTTTACATTTAGGCTATTTCAATAGATGTTTTCAGTCAGTTAATCCAAATAATTGGGTGACAAAAAGCATGCATATAGACTATTAATTTTACAGGCTAACAAATAAAGTGTGAGTAAACTCTTAATTTGAAAAACAATAAATGCATATCCTGCCAATCAGATTTAGCACCACCCACAGGGGAAAATCGGAATATCAAGTGGTTTTTCTGATTTCCATGCAAGAACGGGAAAACCAAAAATCAAGTCATAATTTCGATTTTTCGTTTTTCTAAAAAAACGGAAAAACGGAAAAAGGAGTTGTTTTCTTGTTTTTTCGATTTCATATGTGACAGCAAAAACAAATGAACGAACGGTACCTGGACCATGGTGATTAAATGTAGGCTAACACTAGTCTGTACCTAGGTCAGGGCCCTAAAGTATAATCCGTTTTTCGTTTTAAACCAAAAACGAAAAAACAAAAAAACGGGTCGATGTTTCGTTTTTGGTTTCAAACCAAAAATGGAAAAACAAAACTATGAGCTCCGTTTTCTCGTTTTTCCAATGTCCATACAAATTAAAAATTAACTGGAAAACTGCTCGTTTTTGAACTGTTGTTTTTTTGTTATTCATTTTTCCGTTTTAACCCAAGAGCGAGAATATGGGCTCATTTTTATAATTTGCATAATCATTGAAAATCTGATGGAACACAGGTCTCGTTTATAATGTTATTTTGGTCTTACGTGTTAAGTCAAAAGTTGACTAAAACCCATGCGCTCTGGACAGGAAGTAACATTAACGTGTCAAAATAAAAGCATGAGAGCTGTAATAACTGCCAGAAGAACGAGGCTTTTTATGAATACATTGTTTGCCTGTAGCTTGTCAGATTAGGCTAAAGTTAGCTATTTAGGGTTATATAAAGTATTTAATTATTTAATAATAATTTTAAAATCACATGAAATCTACATTCATCTATTATTAGCCTGTGTGGCAGTTATTGACTAGTTACTCTAATCTTACACCAGCCAGTAAAAGGCATCTAACACTTGTGTTGTCTTCGTGTTAAATGTGTCATGTTTTCAAAGTTTCTTATAAGAAATATGGGTTTCTTTCAACCAAATTAACCAAAAATAAAATGCATTGTTCCCTTCCATGCTCTTTGCAAGTAAATTAATATTCACACATTTCATACAATTTGGGGTGTTTTATTCAATTTTATAGCAGTTATGGTCTTCCCGGGCGGATTTTAACCTGGTAGTGCAATAGGGCACTATTGAGGTTTACAGAAGATAAACACATAGGACACATACATATTTACAAGTATGTGCAGCAACACACACACACACACACACACACACACACACACACACACACACACACACACACACACACACACACACACACACACACTTACCAAGAGCCTGGGTCTGTCCAAGGTTTCTTCCTAAAAAGGGAGTTTTTCCTCACTACTGTCACTTTTACGCATTTATGCATGCTCTTGAGGGGAATCACTGGAATTGTTAGGTTATTATAAATTGTTGGGTT